>NC_046662.1:1941903-1947494 GCF_010883055.1 Belonocnema kinseyi | reverse complement strand
AAGAAAAAAAAGTGACTTTGTTATTGATGAGTTGCGAGTAAGTCTTTCCTACGACGACGGAGTCTAATTCGTTATTACGTAACAAGTATGCTTTTATTTCGGTAAATCAAATTTTTTCATTTTTAGCTATGCTCCTAAATTTAAGTCGTACACGCACGCACGTACATATATACACGTCAATCGTCAAGAATTCTAGATAGCAAGATTAATTTTGTCTCACAGCACTACCACCGCCGCTGCCACCACCAACAAATATGTTTAAAAAGGACTTCACAATAGATTTTTCATTTTTACCACACATACACACCCACACACACACACACATTCTTTCTCTCAATGCATCAATAGATAAAAAAACATTTTTATAATACTGTTTACTTGAATCGTCGATCGGCTCCGGCAGTCAATTGTAAATATAAACAAGGGAAAGCACACTTGCTGGTGATGTCTCGCGAAAACGCCGTAAAGATATAAATTATTCCTGCGCGCTCTCGTCCGTTACTACTATCGCCACTACTACCACTACCGCTACCACTGCTACTCGCTGCCGCCGCCACCGCCGCCGCCGCCGCCACCACTCTTATTACATTCTTATTTACATATAAAAATTAATGGCAGTCGATTGCATCTTTTGCTCTAAAATATTCTTAGTAACAGTAGTAGCAGCCACGACAGCAGCAATTGAATTTCGCAATCACTACAGCGTCAGGTTCGACAAATATGTTAAGAGTAAGCATTTAAATTAATTAGCAATAGATTTATAAATGATTCTGTAGAAACGACAAAAAGGTCGTCTCGTAGTGTTTGTTCGCGTCTAAATTTCTGAGGCTGTGCCTCTCGTCGGGATAAATTTGCAGTTGATAGGGCTTGCCAGTCTTGACGAGGGCGTTTATCAGTTGACTCGTGTGATAAAAGTGCACATTCTCATCCATCATCCCGTGGATTATCAGCAAACGATTTTCCTCGTCTGGAAATTTGTTTACGTGAGTTAAAACTGAGCCATTCGCATACCCTTCCTGGTTATCCTGGGGCAGATCCATGTATCGCTCTGTGTATCCAGTGTCGTAGAGGTGCCAGGAAGTTACAGGAGCTCCAGCAATTGCGAGCTGTAAACAAACCATAGAGAATAACCTTTTTTTCTTGAATACCTGCATGAAAAATACGTCCTTGGCGTAATACAGTTGAAAACAGTAATCATGCTTGGGCTGGGAAGAAATACCGAGCATCATAATGTAATCCCATGGAAGGATTTGTTTTTTACGCGGAAAAAAATACTAGTTTAGAACGTCTGGAAAGCCACAAGTATGTAAATAATTGTTTATTCTTCCGATAATAACTATTATTCATCATATTGAGTAATATTACATATAAGAAATGCCGGGTCTCCCTAATTCTCTGGGTTCTACGAATGGCTATTGTTCGGTTACCGTAAGAAAAGCGTCTGTCATCTAATCACAAATAAGCTTCAGTCTATTTTTCCGCTACGGATAATAATTAGGCTAACTCTTGCACTGAAATCATCTGTATCGTGCAGATTCTACACCTCGTAACTTCACTGAGCTTGTGTGAGGGGAGATTCTGGTCATCCGTGTCTTTATTTTTTTATTCTTCAAAGAATTTGATTTAATAGCAAAAATAATGTGTTCCTTCGAAATTGTTTACAGTGCAAAGTATAGAGGTTGAACTAATAAATACAAAAAATGTTTTTCTTTGCTTTTGTTTACAAAGTGGCAGCCTCAAAAATATCCTCCTTTCCAGCTTACGCTCAAATATTTCGGAAACGGTTGACCCGAAATGAAAAAATAAAAAGCTTTTTAATCTGTATAGTTTTTGCTATCGTGTGAATTACAATTAGAATTTTTGTTTGAAAAAAAATGGTGCACTCTTAAATTGTTTGACCTCATTTTTGCAAGTTAAATTGTTCATAACTTTGTAAAATAACGATATTCGTTCATGCTCGTACATCACACGATAGAGACACACTTAAAAAATGAGCTGTCCAAATTTCATGTCAACCGGTTGATTACTTTCCAAATAAATTTGTCGAAGGTGTCAAAAAATGTAGTTTCGAGAAAATCGAGTTTAAAGTTTTCTATCGTGAAAGTCAGCTCGAGCGCTGTAGCTGTTTCTGCCTCTTTTATCCTTGTTCTCGACCTTGTAGACCTTTAAAATTAATCCTACACTATTTCTGGAAGTATTTACTACCAAAATATGACGTTTTTTCTTCGATTTTTTGAAAAATTATGACCAGAATCTCTTCTTAATGACTTTTTCAATTAATTCTTTATAAAAAATTTTTCTTTTAAATGCTTTTATAATGTTTATAATGTTTTTTAAACACTATTTTGTGTGACTTCTATTTTCGAAGTGCACACAACCAAAAGGAAACATCGGCATAGAAAAAGAGATTTGAGAATCACTGACACGTGATCTGTGATTGGTGGAAAATCCGACCCTTTTGCCGTCAAAAGGGCCCTCCGATCGATATTGTGATAGAAAAAACATATTTTAACATTAAATTACAAATAGTAAACACTGTGTAAAAACTGTTTTATGGACGTTTTTAAAATTAGAATTTTATATACTATAAGATTCATTTATTGGAGATATAATATCTGACTTTGGAAACAACCCTATTTTTGCGTATTTTTTTTAAAACAAGGTGCACATACTTTAAAGACGTCAGGATACTGAATCAAGCCCATGAGACTCATGTAGCCTCCATAAGACCATCCGTGAATTGCCACTCGATTTGTGTCTATGTAGCCAGTTGTCTCCGCCAGCCATTTCAGCACCTCGACCTGGTCTTTCAACTCCACGGTTCCCATTCTTCTCCGGAGATGACTCTCGAAAGCAAAGCCTCGATTTTGCGAGCCTCTTGAATCTACCATAACGACACAGTAGCCTTGAGCAGCCAACATGTGCATCCTCAAATGCTTCATACCCTGCGCAAATTGGAACAAAACAAACAAATATTTTTTTAAACACACACATTTTTGGCTCTATAATCATAAAAGTATTTGCTATTTTTAATCAAATTTTTTTTAAAAATGTTTTTGTTCTTATTTTAATTTATGAATTAAACGAACCTTGAATGTATTTGAAACTAGTTGAATTTCGGGCCCAGCGTACACATTCATTACAGTCGGATATACAAGACCAGGCTGAAAGTTGTGAGGCTTGAAGATCATCGCATAAAGTGTTTCGCCGGAGGAAATCTTGTGCGTGAAGATTTCTGGAACAAGAAGCTCCGACTCGAGCATCGATGGCTCCAGCAGATAGCCGACTGGAGTTAGGACAATACTCTCGACAGTCCAGTCAGATTGTGACACTCGAAATACCTAGAGAGGTGAGAAGCAGCAAAACAAATAAGTTAATTATTTCAAATAAATGCGCAGTACTGTTCCTGTCAAATTAATTGTTCACCAACTCTTTCCCTTGTAATAAAAATGTGCACACACACACACACACACGTACTTGGGAAGCAGGTAGCGTTTTAATAGAGCTGTAAACAGTCACGAGCATCGAGCAGTCTTTGTTGAAGGACACACTGTTGTAACTGTATCCTGGTCGTGTGAGCAGTCTAATTTCTAAAGGTCTCTGCAGAGAAACGGCATAGATGTGTTGCTCCAGAGGGCCTTCGCGGAGACCGAGAAAATAGACTATCGAATTCTTCTCGTCGACCCACAAATTCCTTTGCAAAACCTGCCAGTCTCCTTGGGTCAGAGCAATCTTTGAGATTATTCGTGGCTCCGAGAAGACACTGTCCATCCTATCGAGAGGTTCTTCTACCCCATTACTCGATCCTAGAATTTTATAAAACCGAACGTAAAAAAACAAAACAGAAAAATCATTCTTTTCAGAATACACAATTATTTGCAATTTTACTTGCATTTCTGCGCCCGGTAAGAAGGTGTGGATTGGATCAATGTGCCTACAAATATCACAACACGATTTCAAATGTTTTTAATGCGTAATAAATCCCATTTTTTAAAAATTATTATGCGAAGATGAAAATATTCGCGTCAACTCAATACTGCTTAATACCCAGCAAGAAGGCTTGCATTAAAAAGTACTGGGAAATTTGCTGCATCGAAAGGCATCACATGATAAATATTGAATTGATTTGGATCTCGGTTTTGTCTCGAATTTTTTGAATCCCCGTAGCAGTAAAAGTTATCTCTGACACAAATGGAATCCGGTTTCGTGTCCAGCAGCGACAACATTTTAAATAATTTTATTATTTTCGCACACGGGGCACAGGAAACCAGCAGAAACGTTCGACCATATTAGATCTGAACCTTCTTATCGGGTAGGTTTTGGCGTTGAATGCACCAGCGATTTCTTATAACCTACCAGCAATACTAGACGTGACGACATACAAGTGTCTAAAATTCGTCTCTTCGCTCCCCCAAATGAATTTCACTTCTGTCGGGTCGTCAGAGGGTAAGAAATAAAGTAAATCGTTTACATTGACCCAGCAGGAGTTGTGCTCAGAGTAAATAACTTGAACGCTCGATGAAGAGGGTGCTACGTGATTTTCAGAGTTGTAAACATTCGGTGGAGGTTCACAAAAATTGTCCAACGAAAGTAAAACCAGCTCGAGGCGTTGCTGTTTCCTATCGAGAAGTTGCACCCACATACTGGATGGAAATGACAATTTAATTTTGCGAGATATTAGAATATGATTGGTTTTTTTTCGTCTAGCAGTAGATTCACCAACGGCAAATCCAGAAATTATTTTTAAAATGAGAAGTGCGACGCTCACGTGCAAGTCAGGGAAATACGTCTCGTGAGCAAATATATGTTATAACGGACAGTGAATTTGCACATCATTCACGAGAGTGGCCACTGTTTTTTAAACTTTCGTCTCCCGACTTTCTCCCGACTTTCTCCCGGTACATATTTTTTATTCCTCCCGGTTTATAAAAAAAATTAATTGCCTTTGCCAAACCCGCAATTTTTTCACATATATTATTAATTGCGAAAATCGATAAATATCAGAAAAACTTTTTTACAAGAAATTGATTGACTTTAATAGTGGATTGTGCACCTAGGCAGTAAAGTTGAAATTTATAAGAGGATGCAGAATTTAACGTCCGAGCCGAAGGCAAGGTCGGTAAAATGGCATTCTCGTATAAAGTTCAACTTTACTGCCGTGGTGCATACGATACTTTATCTGAAATAGGCAGAATAAGAGCACTCTTTTTGGAAAACGGCGCTTGATTGTACCGAATACGCACGAAAGTGGGGTGACGTTAAAAGTCCAAAATCCACGACACAGTACAATAAAGTGATATTTTACTGCCGCTCCACTGATAAATAATGTACGCTTCTTCTGCCTATTTCAGATAAACCATATTAAAAGGATAAGGACATTTTTGTTGTGTAATAAAGGAGAATATAAGAGATGCGTTTTATTGCAGATTAGCAGTAAATGCAAGCGCGCAAATCGCGCATTCATGTCCCGGAATTTCTATTTACAAACATGAAAATAGTCCAAATTAAAAATCCATTCGTAAACCAATTTTTGAATATAAGGCTTTAAATATTTTTGAAACAATAATTAATAATTTCGAATTGTTAGCGTT
>NC_046662.1:1928913-1941803 GCF_010883055.1 Belonocnema kinseyi | reverse complement strand
GAACAATTTAATTAGAAAAAGGAGTTAAATTGTATAATTTCTAAGTCGACGCGCTAGAAATTAAAACAAAAATTACTTTACTTAAGGAATTATGAAGTTAACATGATTTTTTATTGATACGTCGAAATTAGGAGAATTCCAAAACGTTAAAAATTGAATATTTTAAGATTCAAATTGAATGTTTCAAAGGCAAAGATTCTGAAATTCTAAAATTATAAATTGTTGAAACTTAAACGAACGCGAACTTGATTTAAAATTGGAAAAAGTGTAGACACTGAAAATTGTGATATTGAAACTTTCTTGTACTTTAATTCTTTATAATTTCAATTATTTGAAGTAAATTTAAATCGCTTAAAAATTAATAATTTTTAAATTGCTAATAATACTTTTCAACATTTTACGAATTCAATTGTAATTTAAAAATTAAAACCTATTTAAGGAAAAAAATAAAAAAATTAGCATTCATCATGAAAATTCAGAATTCTGAAATTGTAATCACTTAAAATTACCGAAATTTTCCATTTACTGATGTATTAATTGAGGATAGTTTAAATTTTACGTTTTTTAATTTAAACTCCATTTTTTATATTTATTTTATATATTTTTTAATCTAGAAATTTTCGAATAGAATATTTTTCAATTTAAAACGACTTATTTGTTTAAGCCTTGAACTAAAATTCGGACAATTTCAATATCTTACATTGAAAATTAAAATGCAAGATAAAGAATACAAAACAATATTTCTATGAAGTGATTTTTTGTTATTGTTCGAAATTGTACAGTTTTGAGCTATTAATTCGAAATTGGTTTATATTTACATATAATATTATTAAATTCAAAGCTGACAATCAAGGCTTTTAATGTGACATTTTGAATCATTTAATAGCAAAATTATATATATGAAGATATATTAAAATTTTTTATTCGAAACCTCCAAAACATAGTCTAAAAATTAATTGAAAAAGAAAACTTTAGTTTCAATGTCTCAAAAATTAAATGATTTTAGATTATTGGCTATTCAAAATATAATCGTAAATTTGAATTATGGAAATTTTAAGGGCGAAAATATATTATTAATATTTGACAAGAAAAAATAATAATGTGAACAGCATGGAAGCTATGAATGAAAAGATTTCTATCAGAGCTGATAAACTAAACAACAAATAAAAAATTGAAGGCAACCGAGAAGTTTTTATCCTCGTAAAAAGTAGCGCCCAAATTATTAGAATTGAACTTCATAGTATGTTTTACGGAAAATAAATGTAAAGTATGAGTAAATGAAAATGAAAAAGGTCATAATTGTTTTCTTTAGAAGCCGTCACTGTGTTGCGGAGCATTTTATAATATCACTATTGGTATTTCTCAGACACGGGGGGCTTAGTCCATTTTACCCCCACCAGGACGTATATTGAACATGTTTTGAAGAAAATATTGTCCAAGGTACAGGAGGTACTCCTCACGGGCTCCGGATGTCTCCGGCGTCCCTCGGCTCACGACTCGTTCTGCAAATATCGTGCTCGACAAAAAATTTCTGCCTCCCTCCCTAGCTGCACAATGTACTATTGTGAAATCGGTGTGCAGCCATTTGAGCCACAATAGCAGAACGTGAGTTTCAATTCAAGGTTTATTTGTTTTATATAATTGTTGGAAAGACGAAAATTTTCCAAAACTTTCAACTGATATAAGAAAAAAATAAGTTATCAAATTAAAACTACTCAAAAAGATTAAATTTTAGAGCTTAAAGAAGCTTAAAGAATAGACAATGTATCTCTTGTTTGGTCTCTACGAAGTTTCTAAATTGACACTTCTCTAGATTCAATCGTCTGCCCCACACTTGCACTTGAGCGTCACATTTCCCGCTTGTGAAATTACTTTTGGATTGGTCACTTTAAATCAAGTACACTGTAAAAAAGTCGTTTGTAATTTTAAATAGTATTACGATGAAAATTATTTGACCCCTACAATGCGTGGTAAATCTAAGAGAGTTTGCTAGTGTTGAATTGACATAAAAAGTTTATGCAGTTTCAAGACTTATCCGCCTGGATGTACAGTAGAACTTGGATTATCCGGCCTTCGATTATTCGAGGCTCCGCGTTATCCGAGGCAACAAGTCTCATCCAAGCACTCCACATTAACCGAGGTGCATGCCCGAATAATACGGAGAATTATTAATAAAACAGATGAAGCTGCTACGTCTAATTCTGAATGCGCGCAGTAGTTTGCAATTATTAATAAGTTAATAAAGATAAATCCATATTCGTGAGTTGTTTATCTTTATTTGCTAAATTTTTATATTTATTTTTCTATTTAAATTATATTAAAAATAATATAACTCTTTCGAATTTTTTACTTCTGCTGTTTTATCCGAGTTTTCGCTTATCCAAGTAACCGCCCCTCCCCCATCCCCACACACACACACACACACACACACACACACATTACCTCGGATAATCGAGATTCTACTGTACTATTTTTCCAATATTAATCATTTTTCTCCACCTTTATGCCATGTGTCTCTCCCATGGTCTTGACTTTCAGGGATTTCGCAACCAGACGCTGTTATTTGTAAATTCATTGTCTCGTGCAAATGTAATGCTATACGTATATTTACGAAATATATCGCAGGCGTCAAATAATTTTCACTGTTATACACTGAAATTGTACAAGCGAATTAAAAGTTAATTTTTTACAGTACGATAGCTAAAATTGCGGTCATATGAGATTTTTAGAATAACTTTTTTTACTATGTATTATATGGACAAGTGGCTGTACTTAAATTACGTAACAGCTCCATGGGGAGAGAGGGGTATTTAATTTGTGTACGTAAAATTTGAAAATTCGGAAAAGAAACAACTCGCAGTACTTGTACAGTGAACCGTACAGAAGGTGCTCAATTTAATTTTGAAACCCCGAAAGCGTGCTCTTGATCTTGCTTTAAAAACTTGCGACTGCTTTCGAATCTAATGCAGCATTATTATTTTTGACATAAAAGCGCTACAGTAAAGTTTAACGTGTGTTTAAGTTGAGGTTGGCTAAAATTTAGAAGATGAAAAATATGTCGTAGAATGAGAGGAATGGGACTGGATCGAGGACTGGAGCACTAATAGGCTACGTAATTCAGATGTACAGCCCATGTCAAATATTTGTACATTATATCTACTGATACATACTATCGACCATCAGGCATCCAGCCTGCCCTGACCATATACTCCATCCACGGAAACATAATATGAAGCGGGAATTGCAACTCCAGGGTCTGAATGTCCACAATTTGCAAAGTGTCCGTCAGTTTAAATTGCACCATCTTTAAATTACTCCGGGCATTGCTTGTGCCTGCCCGGGGAAACCTAAACTCATCCATTTCCTCGGAGCTCGTCGTCATCGAAGGCTGCCGGAATATCTTTACGTCGCTCTCGTCCACCTCCTCGTACACTATCCTGTATATTCCATCTCTAGATTTTGGCTGCCACCAATAACCAATATATCTAAATATTTCGGATGGGGGCACAAGAACGTTCAAAATGATCATTTGTTTGCTTTTTCTCCCATCACTGGGTTAACCCTCAAGCGTTCGCGCGGACTGTCAAGTGACCGCGTTTTTGGAATTTCGAGTGACACGTTCACACCAGTGAGTTCCAATAATTGCCAGATGTTTGAGAACGAGGAAATGCAAACAGACCGAGTGATCTTAAAAAATAAAATTATACTTACTTGCTTAGTTTCTAATTGTTTACTTTCTTTGTCTACTTTTTTTTACCATGTTGCCCAATTTTGATATACCAAAGACTGACTTTTTGCATGTAAAACATATATTACGTTGATGGCTAACAGTATGTTGTCTGAGTAAAGAGTTTTATCTGAAATAGGCAGAACAAGCGCACTCTATCTGCCTGCGGAGCGGCTGTAAAATAGCACTTTATTGTACTGAGACGAGCGGCACGTAAAGTGACAGCAAGGAGGAAGAAGGGAGTGAGAGATGTAAGAAAAGTGAAAGAAAAAAGTCAAAAAAACACGAAGAATTCATTTCAAACCTAATTTTACCTGCGAATTGAATTTTGAACTTTTAACGTCACACCACGCATGTTTATACGCGGTAAAATTGAGCGCCGTTTTCCCAAAAAAGTGCTCTTATTCTGCCTATTTCAGATAAAGTATCGTGTGCACCACGGCAGTAAAGTTTAACTTTCTAGGAAGATGTCGTTTTACCGACCTCGGCTTCGGCTCTGACGATAAAATTGTACATCCTCGTATAAAGTTCAACTTTACTGCCTAGGTGTCGTAGGCGAGTACCGGTGTGACTCAAGTGGGCGCGAACGCTTGAAGGTCAAAGTATAACGAAGAAGGAGAAAGAAAGTAATGCATGAACTAGGCAGTGAGTGCAGTACCTGAGAAACTCTTCCTGCATAACATAGGACGGAGTTCCCGCCGTGAGCGGGTCGTCAGCCAAACTCTGGCCACCCTTTCTCGCTCGAGTCAGTCTGACCGAAGATCCGGTGATGCAGTGGGACAAGTGCAAGTCTCCCGCGCACGTGTGAACCACTAAGGCACTGTTCCAGGGGCAAATTTGTGGACACAACTTGGCGCCAGGAGTGGACATTCGGATCTCTGACGGAAATAAAGGACCTGGCTAAAATATGATTAGTTTATCAAATTGTCCTCCAACTTTTATTTTTGTTCATGTCTTGAGAAATAATGAGAAATGCATGGATTACTGTTGCTGATTTCTTGAAGGATGGATCATTTATTAAAGAGCCTTACCACGAAACCAGTGTCCACACACTGATAGAGACTACTTGCTGCCGGAAAGACCAATTTACCACTCTCTGCATGCATCTCGTAACTCGTAATTCCAAAGGTCACTAGTCTTTTTCTCTCCCAGAGCAACTGCTCCTCTTTTGAAAGGCGATTTGAGTTGGCGACACTGAAATCATTTCGGTCAATTATATCAGAATTTGCGGCGACACTGAGAACTGCAGAAAAAAAATTATTTTCAGCACAAACAAGACATCACGAGACAGAAGTATAGGTACATTTGAAAATTGGCTTCTATCACAGGCTGCCAGTGCAATTTGTATCCATTCGCGTGATCCGAATGACCGATATCCACGTACAGGAGGGTGGTTTCACAGCCGCTGCTTGACGTACTCAGAAAATAGATTCTGGTCCTGCAAAAACAAACATTGTTGAAAATTCTTTTCATCCCCCCCCCCCCCCCCCCCCCCTCAACTTGGACCCATTTTTGTGCGCTTGTATACCTTCCGTCAGGCAGAGATCTGAAGGAAACTGATCCGGGTACAGAACCGGAGAGCATTCCAGAGAGTCTTCGACGAAGGTCGCCAACAACTTCACCCAATTCTGCCCAAGACTTTTTCGAGTAGCCAACATGACCCTCTTGTCTCATTTGTTCACCAATTTCATTATAAAACTCCATAACGCCTTGCACTATTTTGGACGGGAACAAAAATTGCATCTGCCAAGGGCAGAAGCTGTAGTCTGGAGAATAGTTCAGGAACGATCGAACCAGCTAGAAAATACATTTTTCATCTCATGTGCTTCAATCAAAACAAAATTGTTCAATCGCTTTCTCACAGAGGAAGGATAATGAAAATGGATTTTTTTATTGTGTCATTTTTATTGTCCCAATATTTCCATGAAAAAGTTTATATCAGTAATTTTTTGGGTGACATTTTTCGAGCTTTATTGATTAATCCATTGACGAACCTTTTATGGCATTTCTTAAATGTTTAAAAAAAAAGTACAATGGTGTTAAAATTTTGAATATATATTGAATATATATATATATATTATAAAAAGTTTTATCAAAAAATGCTCAAACTGTACTACTTCAGCGTGACCACTGTTTTCAAAAATTTCTTCTCTCCGTTCTTGCAGTAAATATTTGTGATTTCTCCCGGTTTATAATGAAATTAATTCTGTTTGCAAAACCCGCAGTTTTTCACATATATTATCAATTGCGGAAGTCGATAAATATCAGCAAACCTTTTTTCAATAAATTGATTAACTTCAAGTCATATAATAAGAAGGATAATGCAATTTTTGTATCTGATGAAGAAAAATAATTTCTATTTAAAAACATGAAAATATGTAAAATTAAAAATCCATTATTAAACCAATGATTGATATGCGGTTTTAAATATGTGTAAACCAATAATTAATAATTTCGAATTGCAAGCGTCTGCACTGAAAAAATATATAGGAACAATTGTGGAAAATTAGGCATTTTCACTTCATCCTCGGCTAACTTCATTTCGTTGGATGTTGAGGGGAAAACACTGTACCAAGTGCGTGGGATAAAACTTTTATTTTGTGTAATCCTCGCAATAAATAATAATTACTATAATTTTATTGTGTCATTAAACAGTTCTTAACAAATAAAAACTATTTTTTAAATACACTTATATTGACAAAATTATTATTTACGAAGACATTAGCAAAATAGGATGAAAATGAACTGAGTCTCATGATTTTTGTTGAAAATTTCGAAAATAGCACAATGTCAAAACGTTAAAAATGTTGGTGCTTTAAGATTCAAATTTTGGAAAGTGGGTCACTTAAAGTTTAGAGAAATTGAAACTGTATTCTTTATCATTAAAACTGTTCAATATTAAATAATTCATGATTGACAAATTTTAAATTTGAATAATTTAATTCAAAGCGATTAAGGTTTGACAATTTAATGTTCAAAAAGAAATTGAATCTTTCGAAGGGAAGCTTCTGAAATTATAGAATTTTAAATTGTCATTATATAATATAATTACAAGTTAAAGTTAAAACTGATTAGACAACTTTTTCTGAAAGAAAAAATGAATTTAATTATGTTTTTTTAAATTTTTCGAAATAAATAGCAATTTTAAATGGGAAACGTTAAAAAATAAAAAAAAATTTTACTCTCAAACGTTGAAACTTGTCACCGAAAATGGTAATACTAAAATTGTCTTATACTCTAATCTGTTAAAATTTCAATTATTAGAAGTAAATTTAATCGCTTAAAAATTACTAATATTTAAATTGCCACTATTGCTTTCCAAAATAAATCGGACAATTTTAAAATCTTACATTGAAAATTAAAAATTAAGACAAAGAATACAGAATAATATAGCTATGATATGATTTTATTTTTAGATATTTTACAATTTTAAGCTTTTTAATTCGAAATTGGGTTATCTTTAAATCTAAAATTATTCAATTCAAAACGAACTACAAAGGCCTTTAATATAAAATTTTGAAACATTTAATAACAAAATGGTCATGACTCATTTAATATTTGAATTTGAAACTACAATATTGTGAAATTAAAAATTCGAAACCTCGAAAAATTAATCTAAAAATTAATTCCAGAATGAACTTTAGTTTTTAGACCTCAAAGATTAAATTGTTTTAGAATATTGGCCATTCAAAATATAATCGTAAATTAAAATTATAGAAATTTTTAAGGCAAAAGTCTATTTTTAATAAGTATCATATAATTTAGTAATAAGTAATATTTAAAACGAGTGGATACATTTTTTTATCAAAAAATGTAATTTGTCAAATTAAGTCACAAAATGCGCAAATTATTAAATACGGGAAATTTCCCGGTGCAATATTTCTCTCCCGGTTTTCTCACAGGTGATCAGGTGTCAAAATTTGTTAATTGCTCAATATAAATTTGACAAATGTAGATTTTCGTCAAATTTCAACTGGCAGCTTTCATTTGATCAAACAATAAACTTTTAAAAAACTTGGAAATACGCACTTCTTGTGTCATGTCATCAATGAACAAAAATTGTTTTTTTTTGTTACAAACAATTTTATTTAAAAAATCCGCAATTTCGTGATTTTTTAAGAGTTTACCACCACTTCTTTCAGAAATTAAAATGTAACTGTCTGTGGCGACTGTAACCGGAACGCAAAGAAAAAAACGAAATTTGTTTATTAAATTTGCTTAAAACCTTAAACAATTCTTTTGGATTGTTCAAAACTTGTAAATAAGCATTTTCCATACATATATTATGAATAAAATATTTAAAAATTAAATCTCCAAGTCTTTTCATTTTTAATAGTTGTATCTGTTGCTAGATATTATTTTTGGTGACTTTCTTTACTGATTTTATCAAGTTTCAAAGTATCGAAAAGTAAAGGTATTTAAACTTGGTTGTCGAACAAGAAAAAAGAAGATTTTATTCGGCTTTGAGAAATTTCTGAAAATTAATTTAAATTTCATTAAAGAAAAGAACGATCAAGTTAAATTTTTTCAAATAAAAAAAAAATAATAATAATAATAATAATAATAATAATTCGGCACGACAGAAATATTAAAAAGAGACTCCATGCAGAAATATCCTGAAGTGCTACTTAAGTTAACAGCCGAGAAATTTACGAGCAAAATGACAAAGCGTTAAAATTGAGATTTGAAATATTGAATTGAGGCTTACATCCAGCAACATAAGAAGTCACTTTCCTCCCACAAAATCGATAAACTTTACTCAGATGTCCTCACATATGGACGCCTAGCTGCACAGAGAGATTTTTCTGATACTTTCTTTGTAACACTTTCTCCTAAATTTAGAGTGCGTCAAGGGGCAAGTTCGTATTCGGCAATATAGCAGATTATACAGCAGAAGTAACACCGTTGCAAAAAGATTGATTATTCGACTTGAAATAAAAAATAAAAAAAATATTTAAGAACAGAAACACAGCAGGGCCTCTGAATGAATCAATGAAACGAGAAGTAAAGTTGAGCAAGATAGCATAGCGGCAGGTGGGTCACTGTGAAGATTAAAAAAAGCAACACTGATGTCCCTGCTGTCAATTTGTATCGCGAACGGGTTTATTTTGAGGTTAGGTTCTTAATGAAGGCTCACTTTCACTTTCTGCGTAGTCTCTGCTGCGTCTCGCCTCTTTTGCCTTTACTTGGAAATTCTTTTCCGCCTTAATTGTTTCGACACATGACACAAAAGTAGAACTCACAAAATCGAGGATAACTGTCACAACCAGTCACTACGACCACGAACATGACACCTCTTTTTCCTGATTCGAATTCCAACTCTTCTGATTCTGATACTGATACACATGAACATACCCCCAACTTTGGCATATAGAGAATTTCACTACCCATCTATGCCTGGACAGAGTTGCTCCTGTTATGGCCATTGTGGCAAGTAATACCAAAAATTTATCGGTAATTACCAGCAATCGCGGTAAAAACCGGTAATTCTTTAATTTATTACAGAAAAAAAAGGTTTAGAGTCTGATATTTTTTTCACATAATAAATTAAACCTTCTGTTTACCTATTTTGTAAATATTATTCTTATGCTGTTGGAAGTTAAATAGTTAAATAGTGCATACTGCATAGCCTGTAAATAAAGCTTTATTAATAAACGGTTTATCGCAACTTGTGCCCAAAAAGTTAATTTTTTATTTTTAATATATTTTTGTAACAAGAGCTTATAAAAAATTTGTAGATCTTTTTTACTTGAACAACTTTTGTCTTTTCATTTTTTTTTTGTCTCTTGTCCCGTTTTTAAAACAATTTAATCTGTTAATTTTTACTCTTATTTTTATGTTTATAAGGAAATCTACCCGTCCTATCTCAAAATTAACAATAACAGATTTGTGTATCCTTCTTGGGTGAACAAGTTTTGCATATAATTTTCTTTCTCTTGTTTTATGTAGCTTTTCAACAAAAAAAATTTATTTTTAATGTTACTTTTTACGATTAAAACAAAAAGTATGTGTCCTATCAAATAATTATGGGTGACAAATTTCAAGTTTTTTCAGGAGTACAGCTTTTACTTTTTTATTTCGTAGCTTGCGTCGTTTGTCCAAAATTTAAATAAAAAAAAAAATTTGAATGTTGTTCTGTACGAATGAGACAAAAACTAGGTGTTCTATAAAAAAGAGATTCTTAACAAATTTGTAAATCTTTTTTGGGTGCACAAAGTTAGTTAATTTATCTTTTTTTTGTGTGTCTTGAATAGTTTACCGCAAACTGGAATTTTTTATTTTTTATTATTTATTGTGCTGTACAAATTTTAATTTTCGACTTTTCAAGAAAATTAGAAAATTTTGCATGAAAATCTTATAAATCTTTTAAAGAGAAACGCTTTACGTCTCTTTACTTTTTTACATGGTGCGTTGCTTGACGCAAACTGTGCATTGTTGTTTGTTCAGTTTTCTTCTTTTGGAAATCCTATATCTCTGATAATTTTGTTTATCAAAACACGTGATAAGATTAAATTATTAGTGTTCAAGTACTACGAATAGCCACACATAGAATTTTTAAATTAAAAAAATGGTAGTAAATAGCATTAGCATGGTGACAATAGCTTCTTATTAAAATGAGAATGTAAAAAATCTTACATTTAAACATTTAACAAATTTTGCCTTCTGTATTTTCTACAGCACGAATATTAGCTTAAGTCTTATTTATTCAATAGTTTGAACAGATTTCCCTAATAGTAATCTTAATCTCTCGCGCAAAATGTTACAGTTACAACAGTTTTGTCATTGGCAGCTCTCCAAACTGAACGCATTTGTAATTATGATTACATATTATACATGTTTTACGCGTAGAAGTGACCGGTAATAGCCATCCCAAAAATTTACCGGTAATTGCCAGTAATCGCGGTAAACAGAGGTATTTCACTAATTTCTTACAAAAAAGGGTGAAGTGAAATATTTTATTAATAGAATAAATTAGACGTTCTGTTTACTTATTTCGTAATTTTTTCACATAAAACATGCATAATATATAATAATAATAAGAAATGCATGAAGTTTGGAGAGTAGCAGACGACAAAACTCTTGTGAGATGTCGGGCGGGTAATTCAAATTACAATTAGGAAAACTAATGTCAACTAATGAATCAATATGACTAAAATTAATGGTTTTTGCATATAAATAAGTGATATGAGTCAATATTTTTTACTTTTACGAAAATACTTGTAAAGAAAATCATCGTGAAAGTATGTGTTTGACAAAATAAAAATCGTCAATATGCATGATTTAAGGCGTTTTAAACTGAAATTGGTATAAAATTTGAAGTATAAAAGTTATTCCTGAAGTCTTATTTAGATGCTGTTGAAAGTACAATAGTTAAATAATGCGAAACCAGTAAAAAGGAACAGCTTCGTCATTAAACAGTTTATTACAACTTGTGCCCAAAGGTTAATTTTTTATTTTAATTATATTTTCAGAACAACAGTTTATAACAAATGTGTACATCTTTTTTAGTGAAAGAATTTTCTTTTCATATTATTTTTCTTTTCTTGTGTCGTTGTTCCAAAAAATTAATTTTTTATTTTTACTCTTATTTTTACGTTTAAAAGAAAATCTACATCCCTTATCTCAAACTTATTAATAACAGATCTGTAGATCTTTTAGGTGAGAAATTTGCAGCTCTTTTTCATGTAAAAATTTTTTACCTCTTCTTTCGTAGCTTTTGTTTTTTTCTCCAAAATTTCTGTTTTTTTTTTATTAAATTTTAAATGTTATTTTTTATAAATAAGACAGAAACTACGTGCCCTATAAAGAA
Organism: Belonocnema kinseyi; assembly: GCF_010883055.1. NCBI lineage: Eukaryota > Metazoa > Arthropoda > Insecta > Hymenoptera > Cynipidae > Belonocnema > Belonocnema kinseyi. The sequence continues at coordinate 1,930,266 of NC_046662.1, read as the reverse complement.
GTGTTTCGTTGCAAATTTTCAGATCTTTTTGAGGTGCACAATTTTTGTTCATCCACATTTTTTCTTTTCTTCTATAAGTTACCACAAAAATATATATTTTATTTTTCACTAGGTGTTGTGCAATCCAAATTTTAATTATAGATTTTTAAAGAAAATTTGAAAAGTTGTCATGAAAATCTTGTAGGGCTTTCAAAAATCAACATTTTTCTTCTCTTCACTTATTTTATATCGTGCGTTGTTTGGCGCGAAATGTTCATTTTTATAAATTTTTTTTATTCATTTTGAATATTCTATAAGTCTGATCATTTTTGTTATTAAAAAACGTGTAAAAACTCTCCAACTTTTAGAATTTTCATCCAAAACAGATGATTAATGAACTTGATCTTTCTATTAGGCCCCCAAATGTGCGTGCTAAATCACAATCCAATTGAACTAGTCTTGCAAATGTTATCCGATATGAAACCAATACTTTATTATCAAAACAAGAGTATAAAAAGTCAAACATTTGAATATCTAACAAATTTTTCCCTCCCTATTTTCTACAGCACGGACATTAGTTTTAGTCTTAGTCATTCAGTAGTTTACCAAAATTTCCCTGTTAGTAATTTGAATCACCCACCCAAAATATCAATGTCGAGAGTATTTTCGCTTGCTGCTCTGCAAAATAAATGCATTTGTTATTATAATTACATTTTATACATGTTTTACGTGCAGGAAACTACAGAATACGTAAACGAAGAGATTAATTCACCATACAATTAAAATGTTTTGTCTCTAAAAAATTGTTTTCTGTGAAAAATTAAAGATTTACAGCTTTCTACCGTAGCTTCTAATTTTATTTTGTTTGAAAATTATTTTTTCCAAAATTCTACTGGAACAAAGCAGAAATGTGCACTTTATGCCTTTGATGCCTTTTGCCTTTTTGAATTAAATTTTTTTGAAAAGCGATACAATGTAAGACGCAAAAAATTACCATGCAAAAGTTGTTCGCCCAAAGAGGATCAATTTAACTATTTAACTATTTTACATCCGACCGCATATAAATAATATTTACAAAATAACTTTTATGCTTTAAATAATATACAAAATAATAATATTCATATATTTACATATTTATTAAACACGGATACACGGCGCGAAAAATGTTATTTATTATTTTTTCCCGATACTAATTCTTTAACTTTAAAAGTTAATACTTCAAAAGATAATTTTATAGCATTAAGGAATACGAATTTTTATCATTCAGATGCAATATTTATTGATTTCAAATTCTTTATGTCTTACGGTCCAATCGTAAATCGAGAAAATAAATATGAGTCAAAAAAACATGTTCTTCGAAACTCAGATATTTAT
>NC_046662.1:1897338-1928813 GCF_010883055.1 Belonocnema kinseyi | reverse complement strand
GAATACGTAATGAACGATGATGTGATAGGCAAGTTCCCATTGAAAACCACTGATGTGGAAGCGCGTAATTGAGTTTAAATTTGAAATAAGAAATTTAAAAATAAAATCAATAAATATCAACGGTCGAAGAAAGGTTTGATTTGTTTCATCAAATCATTTTTACGATGCAATATTTGTCAATGAAGATAGAAAAATTTTGGAAGGGGTAAAAAATGTTGTCTCATATAACTTGAATATACACAAAATATTAATTTTAATCTTATTCATTTCGTAGTTGACATCTTTTCTAATAGTAATTTGAATTACCCGCCCAAAATGAATTACCCGTTAACGAGTTTTGTCGTCTGCTGCTCTTCAAATTTAATACATTTCTTATTATTATTGCCTAGGATATATGTTTTACGTGTCGAAAATTACGAAATATGTAAACGGAAGGTCTAATTTATTCTGTAAGGGTACCTTTTCAGGAAGGCCTGTTTTGAATTAATCACGAAATTCATATTTTTCATAGGATTCATTTCTAGGTATTTTGTTGGTTTATGGCTAATTTTATTGGTTGATAACCTAGATACGAACTCGTTGTGTCAAATTAATTCAACGAAAACTCTCCGTGAAAAGGTACCCCAGGGTACCTTTCAACGGAGCCCTGTTTTGAATTAATCGTGGAATTAATATTTCCATAGGATTCATTTGGAGCTAGAGTTCTTAAATTCCCGAGACTTTAAGTTCGGGTTATATAACCAAGAACATGACAGAATTTAGGAGAATTTAAAAGAATTTATGAGTTGTAACAATATTTTTATTCTTCAGGTTATATCAACGGTTGAATATAAATTATTTTCTAGCTCAGACATATTCAGGAATTGATGTTAATCTCATGCTATTTTTGCCATAGAATATTTTATAAGTGGAATAAAACAGAGTTGCATATACAAATTAAAAATTCTCAAATGTATTAATTTATTTTTAAAAAAAAGTTATTTCTACTTTAAAAAATAAGTCTTTAACAAAATACTGGAATTTTCAACAAAATAATTGAATTTTTAACATAATAGTTGAACATTCATCTTAAAAATACAAATTTTCAATGAAAAAGTGTCATAGTTTATATTTTAATAAAAAAAAGAATGAAATTTATACAACAAAAAAAAATTTTTAAACCAAAAAGACGAATTTCCAACAAATAAAGATTTTTCAATTAAAAACTAAATAAAAGTTTATCTAAATTATTGAACCTTCAAAGCAGAAGACAACTTTTCTTGACAAAAATTCAATTTTGAAACAAAAAATATGTCTGTTCAACAAAAAATTAATTTACCCGAAACTGATGCATTTTTACGCAAAAAAAGGACATTTTTAACTAAAAAATGTCAATCTTAAAAAAATGGAAAAGTTACATTTTCTGTCCAAAAATCATTTCGAGACCAACATAAAATCAGTATTTTCCACTGAACAGTTCAATTTTCAACCAGACATGACCCCTCAATAATAAAAAAAAATCAATAATAATAAAAAATCTGCCCGCAGCGCGGACACAGTCTGATCGAGCGCTGGGCGCGCGGCTCGCAAGTTTGAGCGCGCCTAGAGCGCGCGACGGTTGAATCTCGCGCTTTCACAAAATGACATTTTTTATTTTCCATTATTTTTTGTGCAATCAAAATTTGAATTTTCGATTTTTGAAGAAAATACAAAAATTGGTTATGATAATCTTGTAGGGCTTTTAAAAAGCAATGTTTCTCTTCTCCTGACTTTTTACATATCGTGCGTTTTTCAACTTCAAATTTTGATTTTCGGTTGATTAACAAAATTTTTGAAAACGCTATAACTCTGAAAATTTTCTTTTAATCGAAAAAAGTCATAAGAATAAATTGTTTGTTCTTTTTGATACTATGAATATCCGTACATAGAATTTTCAAATTCAGAAAAAAGTTGACTCAAAAAATTTCAAAATGCGCTCACTTTTTGAATTTTTATCAAAAATGGCTAGTTCACGAACTCGTCCTTTCTTTTAGGACCTAAAAAAGTGTGCCAAAGATGAATTTGATTCTTTCATTTTTTCGAGAGTTATCGTTTTTACGGATGGACGGCTGAACGGACAGACAGACAGATGCCATCGTGAAAACCTGATTTTCGGATTCAGGGGGTATTGAAACGTGGAGATCCGTTGAAAAAGTGTGATGTCAAATTTCCGACACTTCTAATACTTTCTCATTTATAAATTATGACAATGTAAAAAGACAATCTTATAAAAAAAGTTGAATTTTCAACAGAAAAATTAACGAAACAATTCAATTTTCTATTACTTAAGATAAATACTGAGACTCTCATAAATTCTCAGAGAATTTATTTCTCAGTTATATTCTCGGTAATATTCTCATTCTCGTAACCGTTCTCAAAGTAATATAACCGGCTCAGAACTCTATTTGTGGCTGCTTTATTTGGTTTATGCATGGACATAGGAAACACGGGACTAGGCATACCATCCTAACTTGGTGAGCGGGCTGAATCTACGGGAGGGGGGAGAATTCCATGAATGGGGAGAGCTGCCATCTTACGAAGCGCCATTTGATTATGCGCACGAGCATTTTTGCTGACAAACTGTGCATGAAAATATAAACATGTGGGCGCTGCCATGTTTGTCGCGGGACATCAAAAGGTGGCGGACCTCCCCCCTCATTGCATCACCCTCGCAATGGCATGCCTAGTCCCTTGTTTCCTATGCCCATGATGTTTATGGCAAATTTGATTGGTTGAGAACTTAGATACGAACTCGATGTGTCGGCGTAAAGCAGAAACTCATTAGAGAGAAAGAGACAAATATATCTGTCCGTCTCTTTCACTCTCATCAGTTTCTGCTTTGTGCCGATTTTTTCTGCCCACATGGAATCGCATCTCACGGGACTGCAAATCCATGAAAAATTAATAAAAAATTCAAATTCGAGCTCCGTTGACCGTGATGTCTGCTAAAATATTAATACTACATTGAACTATTGCAGTGCAGTGGCGCCACTAATATCGCGCTGTCGTGGTCACGTTGAAAACTACCAAACTTTCCCAGCTCTGCTGGCCTGCGTTTTACTGGGTTGAGTTGCTGTCCTTGCTGCGCCTGTGACTCTGCGGAAGAGTGAGAAAGTGTGATTTCTGGCCGGTGTTCTTGGTTTTTGTGCTTCTAGTATTGATTTTCTGAAGTAAAACGCTAAACCGAAATTTTGTAAGTGTTTACTGAACCTTGATTTATGTTATTTTTCTATTTTCTGCTTCTTAGGATTTGTGGGGAAAATAAGTCAAAATTAGGGAAATCCGGCGATGTCCCGAAAAGTGTTTGGTTAGAATCTTCTTTCGTTGACGCGTCCTTTGGCGTTGCCTGCGAATTTCTAGTATAAATTCACGAAATAAGTCCTTAAAAATGTAAAAGAAACAGTTGAAATTAGTTTTTTTATAAAAGAATAATTAAGTTTTTTCTTGAAATAATAGTGTAATTTGTAGTATCTAATCCTTTTATGTTAAAATTAGGGAATAACTCAATCTTCAAAAGCTACGTGCAAGACTTGCACAGGCAAGTGCTGTGTGCTTAAGTCTTCAGCATATTATTCGTTCAACAAATTCCAAACAAAAATGGTTCAATTGGCCAATTATTAATCGAAAAGATTCAACCAGAGCGAATACAAGATTAAATAAATAATCAGCTAAAGATTTAATTACTTAACGTTCGACAAGAATCGCCATTGTACCAATTTTCATTTCCTCGATCACTTCTGATGATTACTTCGTAAACCGATTATTTGTTTTATTCTATGCTTATTCCTTTCAGCGTTGAATTTATTCGATTATTCGCTGGCTGATTTAACCTTTTTTCTTCGTATTTGATTTTTCAAAATAATTAATTACATTTTTTATTAGTGAAAATAAACGTAGACTAGATTATAGAATATCGGCGCGCATGCGCAAGCGTTATTGAATATATGCATGCACATAAATAAATGTATATATATATATATATATATATATATGAATGTGTGTATGGGAGCACTTGAAACTTATTTTCGGCGATAAAAAATTTATATTTCACATTTTAATTTCACGGTTTTTTGGGACGAATGACCCACCGACATAACCTTAAAATAAAATTTTTTGAGGGAAGCAGCAGTGCATTTTCTTAGAAAAAAAAAATTAGTTTCGGGTCAAAAACATTTCTCTAGTAGTTATTAGAAAATTGTGTTTTTTTCAATCTTTAAAAATAGTCGTAATTTTTGTTCAATCTTAATAAACAATGGGCCATTATGTTCATTTGAATGTGACAATCTTTTTTCCTAAATATTATTTAAAAACCTTTATTTCGGATTTTTTTACTTAGTAAAACTTGTACATATAATTTATTAAAAAATATTTTTTAATAGTATTGAACGACTGAAGATTGAAGATAAAATGTAAAATAGATTATTAGGCTAATAATTTTAATCTAAATTAATTTATATTGATCAGGAGATTATCACGGTCGTGATTTTTTTGGTCTTATTAATTCCCTGACACTTAAAAAAAATACTATTTGATGAAATCTTCATTTAATCATTTTTCATTTTGAAATATACAAATATAATATTTTTAACACTTTTTTCAATATAAAATTCGTTTTTTTTTTATTTTATTTTTTATTATTATTTTAGTTCGTAACCGTTGAAAATGGAAGAAAATATCAATTGAGATTTGATCAACTATAAATTCAACTGATAAAATTAAGAAAATTCATCGAATGAAAATTAAATTTTCAACCGGTTTCAATTATTTATTTTTCAACTGTTACAAATTAAAGAGTGGGATATTCCATTTTTATTTTATTTTTTCAATTTTAAACGGTTGAAAATACCATTTTTAATTTTCCTTAATCTCAACAGTTGAAAATTCAAGAAAAAGAATTTTTTATAAAAAAAAGTTTCATTTCAAGTTTTCATTTAAATAATTTTGTTCATTTTAGAAAAGTGATTTCTTTATTTTCAGTCGCCTATTTTTTAGATTATTTCAGTTCTCTCTAATTAAATCATAATTTATTATTGAAATTGTATTTGTTTAGAAATCAAACTATTTTGTGAAAAATTAGTTATTTTTTTTTTTAGAAAATTAATTTTTAATGGTTGAAAATTATTTCCTTTGGTTGAAAATTTTAATTTCTTTTTTTGGTTCAAAATATGCTTTTTCGTTCAATATTTAACAATTTGGGCAAAATTTTGTCTTTTTTAATCGAAAATTCAACAAATTTGTTGAAAAATTGTTCGTTTCGGTTAAAAATTCAATTGTTGCAGTTAAATGTACATCATGTGAGTAGAAAATTTATCTTTTGGGTTGGAAATAAAATTATTTGGTTGAAAGTTAAACTTTTTTGTTGAAAATTAATTTTCTTTTAATGAAAAGGGATTTTTTTTTAACGAAAATTGAACTATTTCGTTGAAAACTTTTTTCTTTTCTGAATTGAAAATATAACTGTCACTTCAGTTGAATATTCCATAATTTTGGGTTAAAACTTCAAGTCAAATTTTTTTGAAATGTGAGTTGTTTGATAAAGTTTTTTGTCGAGAACTGAAATATTTGGTAGGAATTTTTTTTTTAATTGGAAAAGTAACTAATATTACATTTCAATATTTCATAATTCTAGATTAAAATTTATCTCTTTGGTTGAAAAATAATCTTTTTGTAGTTGAAAATGTTACTATTTTTTTTTAAGTAATTTTTGTTGTGGAAAGTAATTTTTTTAACTGAAAATTTAACTTGTTGCAATTGAATATTCCATACTTTTAGTTGAAAATTTTTCTGTTTGGTTGAGTATTAATGATTAATAAATTTAATTCTCAATTTATCTGTTTTAGTGAAAATTAATTTTTTGTTATTGAAAATTCAACTCTTTCAGTTGAAAATTGATTGTTTTAGTTGAAAACCTTTTTTTTTTAATTCAACAATTCCAGTTGCAGTTTTATAATTTTATTTAAAAATTCATTACTTTGGTTGAAAACTGAACTATTAGGTTCAAAAATCATTCTTTTATTGTTGAAAATGATTTTTTCCATAGAAAGTTTAGTTATTCCATTTGTTTTTTTTATTCATATTTTTTAGTACCTAATATAAATATTTGTTTGAAAATGTATTTCTTTTGTATTGTTTTGCTCTGTTGTGTTAAAAGATGTTCAGAATGAACGTAACAAATTAAAATAAATGTTTGCGTTTAGCCACAAGTATAAATGTTACTCCTCTTTGACCACAATAATTGAAAAACTTGACCAGGATATGACAGAAAAATTGAATTCGTCCGCCGAATCGCAACCTTTAAATGTCGATTTTTTTTCTCTAAAATCAGTGGCCACTCAAAAACAATGTTTTGGGAAAGATATCCGAAAAAATTTAAACAAAGTAAATTTATTTTTTGCCTTCATTCTAGAAGGTCAAGCATTCAAGAAATGCTTATGATCCGTGGAAAGGGCATGAAAAAACGTATTGAAATTGTGTCATAGAAGAATTTTCTGTCTATTAGAAGAATTAACCTTCAAACGGTACACTGGTGCGAATTCGCACACACAGTTTTTCTATTTTGTTGGCATTTATGCAAACACAATTGCAATGGATTATCCGCACATATATTTAATATTTATATGTTAAATATGCGTGATACATGCTATTTGTTTATTATATGTTCAATAGATTTAATACTAACACTGCAAATAAACCAATTCGCACCAGTCTACCGTTTACATATGCTGGGATGGAGTGTACCGCTTGAGGGTTAAAAATCACCGAAATAGAAAATATCCGCAAAAAATTAAATAATTTTCATCTCCTCGGTCGATGTTTGTGCAGATGACAAAATGTGTTCCCCGTAAATTATCATCCAATGGGACAACACTATCTTCAAATTCGAATGAAAAATAGTTTTACTTTTTCGGACTTGTTGCTTTAATCGACAGATATTTTTTGAAAGGTGAAAAGTAATAATTTGTTGGATTGGGCGGGGATACCTGTTGATTTTCAGACATAAATCTGACAGAATGGTACGTGGTGGACGTGGTGGAATGATAAGGGGAGGGCGAGGAGGAATGGGACGTGGAATGGGATTCCCCAGGAAACAGTTTCTTCCGCGTCATCCGTTCGACCTGACCCTCTGCGAAGCAGCCTTTACACGAGTGAAAGCCGTTCCCGACGAAGCAGATTTCACGACCGCCCTTCTCAAAAAGTCTACCGACATGAGTCCTACACCAAAGGAACAGACCTCAATTTTAAATCTTGTAACCAAGCTGCAAAGCGTCCTGGACAACTTGATCGTCGCACCCGGCACATTCGAAGCTTGCGTAAGTTTCATCGAGATCTAACAATGTCTATGTCTATTCACAGTGAATAGCTTGTTTTTGAAAACGTACCAAAATGGGTTACGGTTACGATCTAGCAGATTATGTTTCAGAAATTGAAATTACTTTTTTTTTTTTGGTTTTGTTTTTCTATGTGTAGCAATTGGAGGAAGTTCGTCAGGTTGGAAGTTTCAAGATGGGAACCATGATCAAGGGTCACAACATAGCTGACATTGTCGTTATTCTGAAAACTCTGCCAACCAAAACGGCCGTGGAAGCCCTCGGAACTAAAGTTCAGACTGATCTCAAGACTGGGAATCCCAAGGAGACATTCAGGCTAACTCAGACTGAACGAGGCTTCGACATTGCCAATAATGAAGCCACTGTTCGAGTTCTCATCACTACTCTTCACCAAAATTTAAGGAAACTCGAGTCTGATCAGCATCTCGACATCAAAATTTGCCAAGGTACTGCTTTAATCTGTTTAGACATTTTTACAATTTACATAGATGTTTTTAATTATTTTAGATTGGGGTTTAAATTGCTCTGGCAATCCTTTTAAATGAGTTTCAATTTGACGTTTTTTTCTTGGGATTAACATTTTATCACGATTAGTGGTCAGTTTGTAAGATCTTGTTGAATTTGATATGTATTTTCATTTATGATCATATTTTTTTCTCCCATTGACTGATTGAAGCTGGTAAGTGTAGTAGGTTTAATAAAGGTAAATTAATGTGTTTTGTGGACTTTTTGTTACAGGTCACCTGGCAGCAATCAGACACTCAAGGTGGTTCGAGGAAAACGCACATCACTCGAGTATCAAAGTTCTGATTCGTCTGCTGAGAGACTTGCGCGTCAGATTCGAGGGACTGGAGCCGCTCTCTCCGTGGATGTTGAATCTCCTGGCTCACAATGCAATCATGAACAATCCGAGCAGACAGGCTCTGCCGATCAATCAAGCCTACCGAAGGGTACTTCAACTCCTCTCCTCTGGACTCTTCCTTCCGGGATCTGCAGGTAACTCTGACTGGACAGAAACGAGACTCCTTTTTTTTTACCCTCTCAGAATTCACTTGACTGGGAAATGAAAAATTTGGCGGACCAAAGTCGGCGCTCGACTCGCAACTCTGACCCTTTTTTCTTGCAGGAATTTCTGATCCCTGCGAGGGAGGAAACATCAGAGTGCACACAGCGATGTCCCTGGAGCAGCAAGACCTGGTTTGCCTGACGGCTCAGACTCTGCTGCGAGTTCTCGCTCACGGCGGATACAGACCTCTGCTCGAAGGCACCAACAAATTGGCGGTGGAGATGAGCGTCTGGGCCGGAGGTGTGGTCGCGAGTCCCCTTGAAAAGGCCTACGAGCCGCCGACCGAGGCCGAGCAGCAGCAGCAGGAGGACATGGAGGAGGCCAACGAGGAGATGATAACTGGATAATTGGATGAGCCAGTCACACTTTTGTACTCGAGTGAATTATGGAAAAAGAAAAAGAAAAAGAATTGTGTGTCGTGAATCTTTATTACAAATTGAACTACTTTATTGACAATTTAAGTACAGTAACCGCCGTAACGCAATTGATATGTTGTCACGTTGTCATTCTACTCTAGTGACTTTTTTCGTTTTATACACTTGCGTGATTTCTTCGACAGCTAAGATGATCTATCTATCTATCTAAGAAATAAATAATTTAAAAAAGTATAAAAAGACTAGATTTCCGTTGACTGGCAGGGATCCGCTGCGGGGCTGCTTGAGACCCGGGCGCAGTTGACTCTCGCACTGCCTCCGGCCTTGATCGGAACGCGGAAGAGCTTGCCCTGCGGCATGCAGACGCAAACCTTGTACTGGCCGTTGACGTCGGCTCGATTCGGCAGATAGGTGGGAACGATCGGGATTTTATTGGCGTCAATAAACAGGCCTTGTTTGGTGTCGATGACGATGTCACCGTTTGTGCTCCCGAAGAAGATGTCGTTGTTGGCTGTCCAGACGATGCTCCTGCTCTCGATGGTCGCGCCCTCTGCGCCGCTGAGCACAATCTTTTGCTTCGATTCCAGAGTGAGGCTCTCGTTGATCGGAGCCGCGACCCGTCGTGTTTCTGCCGCGTTCACGTCTATTCTGACGACTCCGTCGGGGAGGCCGAAGTTGGGGAAGTTGGTCGAGAAGTAGCTGTTGCCTGTTCGGGGGTCTTTGATTTCGAAAGAGTCGACTCGCGAAACTGAGGTCACGTTTGGAAACACATGGACACTCGAGCGAGGCTCGCCACGGATTCGACTTGTCACCTCAATGCTGACTCCGCCGTCGTCACCCACAAGTTCGACTGGCTCGTCGCCGTAGCCCTCGCAGATTCCACGTTCCAGACATACCTTGGATGGTAGGAAGAATATTAGTCAGTATTGCTATTTCAGATTAGAATCATTCCTCAAAACAAAAACAATAATTTGATTTTTAAATTTTCTGAATTTACCCCGCAAGAGGAATTATTCGGAATTTCCTTAAATGCACTTTGTATAAAAAAAAGTTCTGAATTAAAATAATTACAATTCTAGTTCACGGGAGGAATGAAGTTTAGTACTGCTTATATAGTTTAGGAATCAATCGAGCTTGAAATTTTCATCGTGGATCCTGATTCCTTAATTGCAGCCCTCCTCAGTTCTAAATTTCTAAACACAATCTTGGATGTTTGGAATTCGCTTTTAAATTTCTAATCCTCAAAACTTGTTCCTAAAAAGTGGGAGATCAGGAATATACGAGCATGGCGGACATGTAAATAACGAGTGAGTAATTATATTATTCACATTTTGTGTTTGAAACAAATTTGCATTATTCTTAATTTTGTGGTACTTAAGTTTTGGGCTCAATGTCTATTGATATTTTTGTCATTTAGAATTATGGGTTATGGGTGGAGGCGTTACCGGAATAGAGCTGTAGTTTGTTCTATGTTCACTTGATAACGCCGCTTTGTTACTTCACTAAATTCATATTCTTAAACATGGTACTGTACGCAGTGTGATGTGAATTAAAACATTAACAGCTGTAATCAAGCGCGGATCCACGGTGGGGCGATGGGCGCAGTCGCCCCCACCAAAGGTTCTTGAATTGCATATAATATCAGCAAATATAATCCATGCACTTAGGGCCGATTTCACCAACTCTGATTAAATCGTTAATCATTGATTAACCTCCTTCAATCAATACTTTGCGTTCCGCCATTCTTTTAATCATGATTAGGGGAAGATAATCACGGGTTAACTTAACCGCCCAATAATGACTGTTTATGGAGTTTAATCAGCGATTAAAGTAATATACCCCCGAAATTCAAGTGCAAGTGCAGTGAGTGCAGTATACAGGAAAGAATTATGGCTCTATTTTACAGTGATATTTTATTCTCATCTGATGGTGAAATGCTTAACCACGTTCAGAGAAGGCCACGAATATTCAGACACAACTGCCACTTCTCTGCTATTACACTTGCCACTGAAACAACTCGTAACCTCAAGCTTTGGGAATCTTGTCATACGCTAGTAGGCGCCCAGTGTTCATGAAGAATTTCGTTCTAACCAATCAGAGTCGCCGTTACAACAGAAAGACCTAGAACCTAGACCTTTTTACGAACAAAGCATATGATTAGCTAACCAGAGGTTAAAAATGCTTGGTAGAACGCATCGCTGGTTAACGCTAATTTAATCATTGATTACAAAATAATCATGATTAGTTAATCATGAATTTAATCAGTACTGGTGAAATTGGCCCTTAGCTATTACAAACTGGCCCCTTCATAACTTTCCGAATCGTCCCCAACCATTAATGCGTTTAACGTTAAATAAAAAATGATCGATTTTTGCACTTACTCTATCCAGATCAGTGTTTCCATAAAATTTGACAAGGTTTTCGTCTGGGATGACTTCCAGTGCCTCCATTCCTTGACTCACTCGAAGCACGATAATGATTGTTGCGCTTAAAAGCAGATTGCAGAGTCCAATGATGCCCAAAATGAACGTCATCATCCACAAGCAATTATTTGTTTGCTTCTCTTCATTTCCTGAATATTTTTTCACAACATCACACGAATTTTCTCGCCAGTGCTCACGACGAATCAGGGACGATGAGAATACAGCCCCCATTGATGATCGCACATTATCCCTGAAGGCATTTAATCACTCTGAAGGCTTTTCGAAAAAAGTAACAATCATCCATGTAGAAATGAGATAACTGATTAAATGAATGTTTAAAAATCGTCTTCTCTACCAAACGAGTACCAAATGGCACGACGAATTTATAGAAATGTCAAGTAATTGGAAAAGCGCTCACCTAGTAGAACTAGGGTCCCTTGAAATCTCTCGTTTTTTGAGCAAGGGTCCATCACTATTGGATAAATTGTCCTCTGCCTTAGAAATTGAGGGTGATCCATTGTCCTCATTCAGTTGAGGATCCATAGCTGTTAGTTGAGTGATGACTGTAGACGTCCTCTGAGAATAAAAAATTTGCCACCTTCTTTCGTTTAGCCTTTTCTCATCAACTCGAACGTGGATCCCGTTCTTATTTTGGGCCACTTTTTGCTCCTTTCTTACTACATTCGCCACAGTATTAGCGCCATTGGAAGAAAACGGAAATGAAGGGTCTGACAGAGACCGAAAATAATAACAGTGCGAGATTCACTATGGAGCAAAATGCAACCAGAAAGAGAGAGAGAGAGAGAGAGAGATGAACGACGGCGGACGACTCTCAGCGATCGGCCGGCGCTTGCGCTCGCCTTTTAGAAATTAGATCAATGCAGTGTGAGGGAGTCTTGTACATCGGCGAGTTGATGTATATACAAATAGTGTGGGAATCTAGATACAGGTAGGTATGTTGCGAGTGGGTGCAAATATTTACAGCGGCTGGTCAGTCTGAAGGGATTCCAGAATCTAATTATAGAATCTGCGACGTGTGATTAGTAAAGTTGAGAAATGAGGATATTATGGTATACTGTATAGGAAAATATAAAGCATGTAACAATTTTGATTTGAACAAGTTACAACTTCGACCATTATTGTGTTCATTCATACAATATACCATACGTTAATAATTATTCTGATGTTGTCCTGAAGAAATGAAAATCAACGAATAAGAGGAAAATGGGAATCTTGCAGAATCATCTGTACTACGCGGAAAGAACATTTTTTGGTGTTATTGGCAGAAATTACAATTTTTCCAAGAAAATACAATTTATTCAAGCAGTCGAAGGAGCTATTCTTATTTTGAGTTATTGCACTTTTTATTATTACTATGCTAATTATAACTACCGTCGAGTAAAATAAACGGCAATACATGGAATGAATTATATGAGACATAAATTACTTCTAACAACACGTTTCGACAAAGAAAAATTGCAAAATTTTTTTCATTTTAATAAATTTTAACCAATGCTATTATTTGCCACTCAGACATGGTAATTTCGGAAATAGTATTGATTGTCATTTCACATGGCAATATAGCCAATAACCGAAATGTTCGAGTGGCAATTAAGTACTTCCAGAGTTTAAATCATTCATTTATAAATGGTACTCGTACTTTGATTATAGATTATAGTATGCCTTTTTTGCGTGCAGTTTCGCCCTTGATATGCACCAAAAGTTGAAAATGAAAATCAATCCAGACAGATCAAGTTTTGAAAATAGTTGAATCAACTGTCGTGTGATGGCGCCAAACCGGGTAAAGTTGAGGGTGAGCGAAAGTGCAAATAGGTATTTCAAGCTGTGACGTCACCTGGCAAGATGGCTGCTCACCGATGGCCAAGCAGTAATAACATTTTTATGCGGTCGTGGTTAGGTTTTCACCCACCCCGGGCCTCCCAAAAAATTTGCTGCTTTGGTCAGCTCTCCTCTCCTCAGTCACAAACAATCATCCCTAAATGTAAAATTCCCGTCTCCAAAAAATTCCGCAGAATTTAAAATTCTTTTGTCCAGTTATCTCTCTTAGCCTCAAAAATCACCTTAGTTTAATTAATTTTTCCGCGGTCCTTAAAATCCCCTCTATTTATAAAATGCTTTTGTTTTTTACTGCTAAATCAAAAACATCATCTCTAAGTGTAAAATCCCCTTTTCCAGCTCTTTCCAACAAAATTCAATAAACATTACCCTTCAGTGTACAATCCCCTTTTCTAACTCTACCCAGAACCAAAAAACACCTCTACATATGTGTAAAATCTCCAGCTCTCTCCACAATAATTTTAAAAAATTCAAAATCTGAATTCCCATTAAAACATAAATTTTCTTCCATCGAAAATTCTACCAAGGAGTAGAAAAAGGCAAAATTTATTCTTTTTAATCGACTTAGAAAAATTTAATGAAGCGTATTGAGAGGAATTAAAAAATAAAGG
Source organism: Belonocnema kinseyi (assembly GCF_010883055.1). NCBI lineage: Eukaryota > Metazoa > Arthropoda > Insecta > Hymenoptera > Cynipidae > Belonocnema > Belonocnema kinseyi. The sequence continues at coordinate 1,915,136 of NC_046662.1, read as the reverse complement.
AATACAAAAGAAAGAACAGAAAGACAGATAATAATGTCACTTTGAAGATGAAAAACCTAGGCCTTTTAATCGATCAGTTATAAATATAAAATAATTATGTTAATAGAAATAATTTGTAGTATTGTCAAAGAATATTTTTTAAATTCTGTTTAAAGATAAATTAAACGAAAATTGCTCCGCCGTTATGCAGACAAAAAATTGAAATTTCCAAACTTATATTCCACAAAAACGAATAATAACTATGCATGTGCGCATATTTTGTGGACAGATTAGAAGGTATTAAAATAATCGAAAATAAGGCATGTAAATATCGGATTAAAAATAACCTTAACAGAGAAATTGAAATTTCCAAACTTATGTTGCACACGGAGAAACAGAAACTATGTAAGTGCACATATTTTGTGGGCATATTGGAAGGAATTAAATACACCAAACTCTCGCTTTTAGTCCACTGTCGGGGGTTGCCTTAAAATGTTCTTGGACTGATTTCGGGGGAACGAAACGTAAACAGTGACTTTACTGATCGGATTGAGAGGAATTAAAAAAATAATCGCCAGCTGGAATACAACACAAGTGTCAATCATTAAGAAAATAAAAAAGAACTGGTTAAACCTATTCTTTCGTTGGGCACTTCTCCCGATGGAAAATTAGCACATTCAAAAACAAATTTAAAAATGCTCACTCTTTCGTTTAAATCTGAACATATTAATTTTTCTCTATTCTTCTCTTCTTACCGGGCAGCCTCGCAATTTATACCTATGTGTACAATTCTTTTATTCAGCTTTCCCCAGATCCAAAAATGATCCACAACTGTAGAACCCACTTTATCATCCCTAAATGTAAAATCCACTTGTCCAGCTCTTCCCAGTGCAAAAATCATCTGGATGTGTAAAATCCCCTTTTCCAACTCACCTCCCAGACCTAAAAATCACCCGTTAATGTAAAACTCTCTGAGCAGCTCTCGTAAATCTTAAAATCGTCAGAGATTTTACATTAACGGGTGATTTTTAGGCTTGGTAGAGCTGCAAAGGGGGATTTTACACTCCAAGATGATTTTTAGGAACGGGAAGAGCTGGACAGTGTTAAATTCCCTTTCTCAGCAAAAAGTCGAAAAGTTCTTCCCTAAATCTAAAATCCTTCTGTTCAGCTCTTTTCAGCCCTAATAATTATACATCCCTTTTTAAGTTCTCCACGGCACCAAAAATCACCCTTATGTAAAAATTACCCTTATTTAACTCTACCTGAAAATCACTCCGGTAGGTGTAAACTGTAAAGTCTCCCTCTTCAACCTAAAAAAATCACCCTTGAGTGTAAAATTAGTATTAATTGAATTATTACTTCACACAGGGGTCGCTATATTGTTATATTTGTTATGTGATATGAACATCAACATTATTCCAGGGAGTCAAAATTTCGGTGCACACAATGTTCGTTGAACCGATGATACTGCATTCAGTTGAATAGGTTTTGAAAAATAAAAAGTAATATCCACTCTTCTAGAAATAATCGATTGGACACGCTTAATAACGATTAAGAGTAATCAAAAGTTGAATCGGTTTAAATTGTTGTTAATTGTGTCAATCATTCCCAATCGGATTGAATCAAGTAAATGCACTTGCCTGCAATACGCCCTCTGCAGTTTTCGTTTGTAACACACATGACGCGAACGTGTTTATTGGTTCGATATTAAATTTTTAGTAATTTAACAAAAGTTTTAAGTACAAAAATATACTGTTTAGGTGGTATACCGAATAAAAAGTTATAAAGTATATGGATTAACAGCATGTAAAAATCATACCGTTTAACGATGTGACAGTGATGTAGTATGATTGTCAAGTATTAGGTAGTTTGATTTAGCCGGTATATTATTGTAAAACATTTATTTACTTCTTTTTAAATTGAATTTGAATTTATAAATAAGTTTGATTTTAAATTCTTGAAATTCTAGTTTTAAATATTTCAAATATTAAATTTTGAATATTTCAAATAATTTGGTTTGCAAATATTTCTATTTCAAAGGTTTGAAATTATTAATGTTATAGTATTAGATTCATTTAGGTTTCATTAGGTTCAAAATTGAATTAAATACGTGCGGAATTCATAAAAACAAATGATTTTCCTTCCAAAAGCGCATAAATTTCTTATATTTTCTCCTTCGTGAAACATTGTGATTAATAGCCACATATTTCTGTAATTTTGGTCAAATTTTTTATGCAATAGTCTGAAAAAAGTTTATTTTTGGCCTTTACATCCAGTTGCCATTCTCATTATGTAACCGTATGGACGTTTTTCGACATTTTAGCATATCAAAGAATAAGGGTTTAATTTTTAATTTGTGAATCGTTTTAAACTTTGAGTTTGAAATGCTTATATTAAGAAATTAATAAGTTTAAATGTAAGCAGCTAACATATATTAATAAACGTTTGAACTCTAAATCGCTATTTGAAATGTTTTAATTAGATATTTAGAACGCTTAATGATCAGAAAACTTCCACTTCCATTGGTTTAATTTGCAATTTAGTCTTAAATGCTTTAAATAACCAAATTTTCAGCTTCAAAATCTTAAAACTTTGAATTTTATTGACTGGATGTAAAAAAATGTTAACCAGGAAATTTTTCCAGATTTTGTCTTCGATTTTAGTGGCTATCTTGCGAATAATATAAAAAGTTGGTTTTACGTCAATTATTAGTGGTAAAGGGGAAATAATAATCTAACGATTACCGAATATAATATCACCGACATTGAAGCAAATTCACTGTTCAATTTAGAATGAATTATATCCATAATTTTGAGTATTTATATTTCAATAAAATAAAAATTTAGAAAGCTGAATTAATAAAAACTTTTTTTATTCCCGCTAGACAAAATTGCTGCCATTACGTGGCAAATTCCAAGTACCCGATGGGGAACAATTGGAAATGCAAAATGCTCAATCGTTGCCAATCATTTTGGCACAACTTAGAAACGCGATTCAGAGCGATTGAGAAATTAGTTATACTCATTCTTATCGATCTCAATTGATTATTCCTAGAAGGGCAAAGACACTTCTGGTGAAAAATCGTTTCTTTTTTTACAAGTTATTAGAAAAATGAAGTTTCAACCTACGCAATTGATATTATTGTTTGGCCCTCGGCATCCAGACATCTTTGATTTCTCCCACTCAGCCTGAAACTTGTTAAGGCTTAAGGGTGAGCGGAAGTTGGCGGAAGTAGCGAATTCGAGGTTACCCCGTTACGCTCACCAGTCCAGTGCTGCCAGTGTTGTGTTGTCACTGTCAGTACTTAGCGTTCTCTTCTCTCTATCAAACATTCAAGAGAAGAGCAGCAGAACCTAACCTGAATGAACTTCCTCGCGACTCGTGACCGTTAGTAAAAAGACCGGCAACTGTCTCACTGACTGACTGCTGATAGCCGTTTCATTTCGCGGGTTTCTAGATTTTTACTTTGTGTGTCATTTGTTTGATTGACTCACGAACTAACTATTGCTATTTGATAAATCCATTTCATTGTCAGACTGTAAGTGCTTCTTATTTTTAGTGATATTTTAATCAAAACTGCATCATCCAAATCATAAAAACAAAATAGCGTGAGAAGTAAAGAGTGAAGAAACTTCAATTCCATTCATCCTCTCACTTCCAAATAGAGACGTTCAACGAAATTATTGCCAAGAGATCAATTGACCCAAGGTAAGATATAACAAAATAACGTTTTTTTCTTCATTTTATCAAATTTTGGTGTGCTGTCCGTCGATATTGTTGTTATAAAAAAAAAAAAACATCTGAAAGTCGTTAAGCTCAATTTCGGTTGCTCGGATTTTCTCATCAGTCAGACGACCTTCATTTCAATCTCTCAAAGGATTAAAAATCAATTAAAATATTGAATTAATTAATAAACAAATAAAAAAAAATGTAGGCCAATGATGAGGCGGGCCCCAGTCGGACGAAATGCTCTTTGTTCAACATAATATAGCCTTTCAAGGTTGGTCCTACTTTCAATTGTTTATGGAAATAAAAGTGCATTAAATTCTGAACAGCCTGCAGACCGAAACTTTTGTCTTCTACATTTTTATATTTACAACATTTTCACGCAAAATATGAAAAAAGTGAAATTTCTTAAACAATTTGGTACTCTTTCGGAATAAATTACTTACTGAGATTCCCTTCTGTGACTATTATAATTTGCGAATGAAGATGTTTATTAATAGAAAATCCGTTTTTCCCCTGATATTTTCAACTGTTAAAAAATTGAAGAATAGGAAAATTCAATTTTTTTCAATTACAGGGTGGCCGCCCAAACCACCCGGGAGAACCAGCAGGATAAAATAATTTTTAATAAAAATTCAAAAATTTATATTTTTACATAAAATTTTCTTAATAAATTTAATAAGTATATTTTTTTAATAAATATTAATAAATATTAATCATGAACGGTTATTAAGACGAAGAATATTGTTAAATAAAGCTATAATAAATATTATATATTTTTGATAAGATTATTTTGGTTTATCTTATGTTTTGTAATATAGCTTCTCCTCCCTTAAATTTATTTAGAGAAATTATAATAATTAATAGATTATTAATATGAAGATTGTTTTTATTAATAATTTTAATAATATTACGATATTTTAGTATTATTCATTCTATATTTTTTATAGATCAATTAATCATGGATTTATTTATAAAAATATTGATATATTTATTAAAATTTTTTATCGTGCATATTTATTAATTTATTTACATTTAATTTCTTTATTTTATTTAATTATAATTTTTCAATATTAAAATAGTTTGAATAAGACATTGATTTGTGGAATAAAAAAATTGCTAGAAAGTACGTTTATTAATATTTGACGTTTCGGCCTTTTTTTCTGAAAAAGGCGCGCAGTGATAGCCGAAACGTCGAATATTAATAAACGAACTGTCCAGTAGTTTCGTCTTTTATTCCTTTTAATTTAATGCAGACCGTAAGACCGACAAAAAATTCTTCCTCATATTTTGTAGCTTGTAAACTGTTGCTGATTGAACTTACAAAAAATTGCAGATTCCTTTGAGAAATCTAATTATGTGGGGATCCGCAGGAAAAAGGCCCTTATGACCGGCTCCTGTTTGGGGGATATTCGCGTTTTTCTGAGTCAGGGTCAAAATTATTATTTTCGGATTTGAGTGGGGATGACACTGGGACCCGCACTAAATCTATTAATAGCACTGTTCTCGTGGCCTGAAAGCAACCGGAAGTGGGTATGTTTCATGTTCGAAGAAAAAGTAAAACAGGTGTGCGCTTATGGCACGTGCCAAGTTTAACTGCAATTTTCTCGAACAGCAGTTTTTCCAAGTTCCAACTTGACAAATCCATACGTAACTCTATACAGACCGATCAAAATGGTTTATCGTTCATTTTCAAGTTTTAATTTGGAATTCTAAAATCTTGATCAACAATTTAAAAATTAATTATTTTTAACGATTAGTTTCAAGATCCTAATCTAAGAATTCTGCCATTTTTAAACAAAGTCCTGGAATTGTATAATATGTAACCCTTCAAGTTTGCATTCAATAATGTGGAAAATTTGCAAATAGAAAGCACATAACTTTCATAGTGTTTAGAACAATAATTAAACTTTCAAGTTTCACAATATTCAAAATTCTTTAATTTCAAAAGGCGAAACTAAGAGAGGTTTTTTAAAAAAAGAAATCATTTTTTAAAAGTCAATCCAATTATTTTGAATGCCACTTGAACTACGTGTCATGACACTCACTGATAACAAACTTGTCATCACTAAAATGACTATAACAAGGGTGTCTGCTGTGCGGTAATTTAGGGAAATCCGGGAATATTTCAGAAATTGAAAAAAAACGTGCTACCTGCTTGGACCTGGAGGGGGAAGTGAAACTCCCGAGCCGCGCAATCGCACATCGCACTGTTCACCGCCCCGGAAATTGCCGAACGTGAAATTATATTACACTACACATTCAAGCGTGTCGGCTCGACGAGCAAGCTCGAGGTCCATTTCATTCTATAGAGTTTTTAAATTTTCGAGAATTTAAGTCCAGGTCAAATTACCAAGAATATGACAGAATTTAAGAGTACTTAAGAATTTATGATTTTTAACAATATTTTTATTGTTCAGGTTATACCAGCGGTTGAATATAAATTATTTTTTAGCTCAGACATATTCAGGAATTTAAAATATGCAACGCAGTAGCTCATTAACTATTTAATACTGCTATACTGAAACTTTAACCTCAAAATTCAATTGCCTCGCATTATTTAATAAATACCACGCTGTAGAATAAGAAGATCCCACTCCTGGAAAACTTAGACGCGTGACATTTTCAAAATTCTCTGATTTTTTTTAAATTATTTTTTTCATTTCAAATCATTAATATTCAAATACCAGCATTTATTAAAAAAAAAAAGTTTTTTCGACTTTAAGAGATAACTCTTTAACAAGATACTGAATTTTTCAAAAAAAAGAAATTGAATTTTAACATAATATTTGAATATTCGGCTTAAAAGATTTTTCAATTAAAAACTAAATAAAAGTTTATCTAAATTATTGAACCTTCAAACCAGCATTTTCCAACAAAAAATATGACCGCTCAACAAAAAATTTATTTTCCACGAAACTGATGCATTTTTACGTGAAAAAACGAAATTTCTGACTAAAAAGTAATTTTTTTACAAACAAAAAATGCGAATTTTCAACTAAAATATGTCTATCTTAAAAAATCGAAAAGTTCCATTTCCTGTTAAGAAATGAATTCTAAACAACGAAAATGAAGTATTTTCCAATAAGTTGCATTTTTATATAAAAAATGAAATTTCTTCTATAACAGATGAAGTTTTAAATCAAAAATATATATTTTCAAGGAAATAGTTGAATTTTCTGTTGAAAAAGATTTTAGTCGAGTTTTCACGATCAAACTATGAATTTTTTAACAAGAAATAATTTACTACCAAAAAAATTAAATTTTCAATTTAAAAAAAGACGAATTTTTAACCAAAAAGGATGACTTTAACAGAATTGTTGCATTCTCCAACAAATAGTTGCCGTTTTTTTACCAAAAAAAAATAATAATCTTAAAGCAGAAGAATTTTTGATTACAAAAAAGTTGAGTTTACATCCAAAAAAGACTCCAGTTAACTCAGTAACATTAAAAATTGAATTTTGGTAAAAAAAACAGTTTCTACGAAAAAAATTGAATTATTAATTCAAAAAGTCGAATTTTTCAACCAAAAAGGATGACATTTTTCACAAAATAGTTAAATTCTCTACCAAATAGTTGCATTTTTATCCAAAAAAGATCAATTTTGTATTAAAACAAATGAATTTGTAATAAAAAAAACAAATTTCTTTTATAAGTGAAACTTTCATCTAGAAAATATTTCAGTTTATTTTTCAACACCAAAATATACACTTTAAACAAAATGTAATTTTTCTACTAAATAGTTGGGTTTTCAAGAAAATAGTATAATAGCTTAAATTCTAACAAAACAGTTGCATTTTTATCAGATAAAGATTTAATTTCTGCTAAAGCAGGTAAACTTTAAAATAAAAAAGAGGGGAAGTTTCAACCGTAAAGTTAACGAAAAAACGCAATTTTCTATGAATTAAAATAAATTCTGAAATTCTCAGAAATTCTCAGAGAATTTATTTCTCGGTTGCATTCCCGGTAATATTCTCATTTTCGTTACCGTTCTCAAAGTAATATAACCGGTTCAAAACTTTATCTCTCTACTTCAAAAAGTATTTTTTCTCGCAATGCGAATGCGCCATAAGAAGATTCACTGCTTGAAAAATCTAGGAATTCTTAAAATTAAAAATGATAAAAAAAATTATATGAGATTTAAACGAATTGTAATATTCCAGTCGAGCAAATTACGCATATCGCAATCCACTAAGCATAGTATGAGCAAAATTTAGTAGAAAGTTAGACACCTTGTGTAATTTCAGTTTAAAATTATAGTTTCGAATGTGCAGTTCTAAAACAGCTTAATAAGCCGTGATCATCAGTTTTAAATTTAATCATTTTATTTGTGAATAGAAAGCAATTTCGAATTAAAAAACTTATAAATTGTGTAATTTCCGTTGCAAAACTATGGCTTGTCTAAATTGTCAATAGTTTTTTAAGCTTTTGAAAATTAATAATTGAATTTTTCAACTATTGAGAATTCAACTAATAATAATGGATACTTGGAACTCAGTTTACAAAAAAAATTAATTTGTTTCAAATGTCACCTCGTTTTTGACAATACCTACAACGCTTCTTGAAATGATCTCCAAAAACATGAAATATGACACCTAATGACAAAAAATGGATTGCAAATTTTCTTGTTAAGCACACAAAAATACTTTGGAAATTCTACACGGAGAAACTCTTGACCGTAAAATTTGTCATTATAATATTGATATTTAAAAAAGTTCGATGGCAATCTAGGTTATAGCCGAGAAAATAGTATTATTGCCGCGGCCATAGGAAGAAATATATTTTCTATTTCATTCATAAATATACTACAAACCTAATAATTGCTATTTATAGTTAGAAAAATTCATATTTTTGATAGCAGATTGAAGCTGAAAAAAGTGATATTCACAAATTAAATGATAAAACCGTAGTTGCAGTAGCTAGAATTTAACATGACATAAGTTGCAGAAGAGGTAAGAAAAATTACCATTTTCAATGGGAAGGTGCAATGACAGAAGAAACAGTTGAATGTAGTGCTTCGCGATTCAGTACCAAATGACGTCATTATACAAGCGCCGAAGTTCAGGAGTATGATAAAATTCCTAAATCTTATAATTTGTTTTATCACAGGGTTGGACCATGGAGTTTTTTCCTATTTTTTATTGCAAAAATTAGAAATGCGTACAATGAACATAGATAGAATGTTTTTACTATTGTGTTTTGTAAACTTCACAGTCTGCCTCAGGGATTGTAGTAAGTTTTTTTTGGCACAAGTGCAATTATTTAATCATTTATTTTATATTCCAATAGACATAATAACTTGAAAGTTTAATATTCACAATAGTAATTCCTGCAATAGTGACTCTATATCCTCACTGTTAGAAATTTCTATAGCGAGTTTGCTATAAATGTAATGGAAGCAATATGCATATACGTGTAGTCAATTTAATATACCATTATCTTGTAAAATAATATACGTGTATAGTAAAATGGAGTGCATACAATTTGAAAGTTCTTTGATGTATTCAAATCTTGTCAAACATTTAAAATTAAATAATAACCTACAATTTATTGACTCAATTCTTATTTATAGTCAAAGTGCAACGTACGGGTGAGGTTTTCATGAAAATTTACTGCCAATGTCAGAATTTTTACATGAGTACTGCTGCTTTTAGGTTAGGTGTCTTAATTATTTACTTAATTGAACGTATCCAGTTGAAACCCAGTATAATTTATGTTCATCTAGAAACAAATGTAATGCTTTATTATTTAGAATTGAAAATTACTTTTAATTTGCGTAAAGTGAAATTACTTGGCTCTTCTAAGAATTGATTAATATACATATATATTAAATTTACTACGCAGCCTCTTAATAGCTATTATATAGAACGAGTTCTTAGATTGACTATGCAAATGTATGGTAAATGTATATTAAAATTGCAAACATTTTTAACAGTGCTGGCTTGCTATTGTCGTATTATAAAAATAAATTTTATGCTATCAAATTTTATAACTGAAAGTTTCTCCGTGTAGGTATGTCGCAATCAACGAGAGCATAGGTCATTTTTTAATTTTGTTGGCCTGTGTTATCAACAATTAAATTTTCTTAAATTCATATAAGATATCAAAGATAACACGATCAATTATTATAAGAAAATTTAATAAATAAAAATTTCAAGACAAAAAAAGTTGGAAAAATCGATTTTTTGGTAAAGGGGTTGCCATTATTAAATAATATTTTGATAAATTAATAGTCATCCAATTGACTCTTAGTAAGGAATTCAGGAGATTGAAAAAATGCCAACTCTGATTCTCTCCCTTTTATAGCTTTATCCCTTTTAGAGCCTTATGTTTGTGCTTTCTCTTTAGGTGTAAAAAGTTGCAATATTGATATATAATCATAATGTTGTGGGGCACATTTTATTTCTTCAAATAATCTCTACACATCTTCTTGGAACGTTATTATAATGAAAAGATTATTAAGGAAAAATATTGTTTCTAATCATAACAATCGCCTATTTCCAAAATAATATTATTTAAATAAAAACGTACGAAACTGATTTTTTAGAGAATCCTTTATGAACTAAAATTTAACTGTGAAGTAGTTTCAACTACTGAGAATATAAGAAATATGAGCCTACACATTGAACTTGAAATGTTTCAAGTTGAAGAAAATCGAAAATCAAAAACTACCACTGAAAATGTTAAATTTACACAATTTAACATGGTATTTTATTAAATAAAAATTTCACTCGATAAAAGAAAACGTTAAAAAAAGTCAAGTTTTTGGATAAAGCAGTCGCCAGAATTCAAATATAATTTGCTTATTAATCAATTTGGTTATTATGACGAAATTGACGAACAGTTTTAACTACGGTAAAAATCCCTTTTTGCGAAAACAGCTTCGTATTAATGTAGGACTGACATTAAAACACAAAAATAATTAGGTAGTTGACTGTATGCCGTTAATTACTGATTATAGATACTTGGAGTGGATGGTAAAAAATACAGTGGATAATAATTCATTGACCTTAAAATTACTTATTTTTCATTTATTTTTGCTGTTAATTAATAATTTTTCACTGTGCCCTAAGCGCGCGCAAACTCGCGAGCGAAACGAGCCGCGGATGATGTGAATGTGCCCGCCCAGCGGGCAGATTTTTAAAGTTAAATTTTGAAGCAATAGCCAGTTGTTGACCCTGGTCAACTGTACTATTGGAGACAAAAGGTTGTACCCGCATGGTAAAAACTCTGGGATCAATTTTGTTGCAGATAATTTCCAGATGGTATGCAGTCACGTACAGCGGCATACTGCCGGATAAATTTCCGGTATTTTTGACATGAAATATAACTACTTCAGGTTACTGCCTGGATATGAGTATATAGTTTCAAATAATTCACTATGCATATAGGTCCCAGTATCGTCCCCCCATTTAAACCCAAACATAATAATTTGTACCTCTTCTTATAAAAATACAAATATCTCCTGAACTCCTTTTCATGCGGATGTCCACATATATGTGATGATTTCTGTCAATAAACGAATACTTTTTAATTCTGTTCAAGTGGTTGGAAATCGAAGCAGACAAATTAAACCTGTTTAATGCCTGCCGTGAAGCATAAATGACAGTATTTTAATCAGATCAATTGCCTACGGCCAAATTCACAGCCCCTTGAAAACAAACGAATGGCGCTTTTTGCCCATTTTAAGCCATTTCTATCCATTAAAGTACACGACTTAAAACCTCGTAACATTCCGCCTAGTACACTGTTAAAACGCGTAGTTAAAATCAACTCGGAAGCGTACCCTATAAAAGTCTCACCGTTTTCAGAATTCTTCGTGTTTCGAATTCCGATTCATATAAAATTTCGACACACTTTGTCTGGTTGCCATAACAAATTACACAGACGCGACACGCCACCATCTACAATTTTGAATTCTAGAATTTTCGTGATTTTGAGTTCGAAATTTCGCACGCGTTGACTTAATTGCAGCCCTGATGTGACGAACAACTCCTGTTTGCAAGTTTACTGTGAACAAAGCTCCGAACCTAAACTCCTTAAGAAGTCCTGCCACGACTCTTTAACTCCGGATTGAGTATGGGTTAAGGTTTTGTTTCTGTGCGGTGCGAATTAATTATATTTACTCTGAATGTACAAGACTCTAGCAGTATTAGTAATCGTCCATTTTTGTCTTCTTATTTTTTCAAAAGGATACCTGACACTTGCCTATAGCTAATGCTTGCAAGTGTTCAAAGTATACCGCACCTTAAATTCAAAAATAGTGATTCTTTTCACGTGATTCTATATCGCTGTATTTCGTAGTCAATATGGGAAAGAGAATTTTCGATAATTTGTGCTTCTATTTATCCGTTACGAAAATCTGGACGGATAAATAGTTGGATGAATGGATGACTGGAGAGACGAGCTGCCGCCGACTCTCGTGACTCGTCTGGTTGATGAAGAATCATTGGCGCTTGACTGGTCAAAGTACTCCAACGTTAGCCAGGCGCTCGCTCGCTCGTATGGCGTTGTTCTTCTCAACTTGGATTGGTTCGTATCCGTCAAGCTTCAATGAACAAGCTACCCCATAATTATTTAAAAAAAACAAGGAATAAAAAAAAGGGTACATAAAACAATTCACATTCTCTGGTCATAAAATAGATTTACGGGGGGGGGGGGGGGGGGGGGGGGGGGGTTCACTATTTGGTAAGTTTACTCATCAATAATAAATGTGCAAGTATATCTGAACATCTGGGTTATCTCAAATCGCAGTGGGAATGGTTAAACTGCAGTACACCACTCATTTGTACTATTAGTACAAAACCGTCGGATCATGAGAAAGTATAGAGGAGAGTACTCGAATATGAAATATTCTCGTAATATGAGAAAGCGGGGTATCGGCTAAACTGAGAGACCCACTTTGTTGGTTCTATCTCTAACTTGTAGCCCTTGAAGAAAGAATAATTTCGTGGTTTAGTCCATTTTTCATTGGGCTTCTAAAGATTATATGCGAACTTATTGTGAAATCAATGGTGGTCGAGTTCTTGGAAGGGAATTCTTTAAATCCTATTTATTATTCATTAAATATGTATTTAGCAGTAAAGTTTGTCTGGAGTGATGGGGATTGAATAACTGAGTAGGAAAATATGGATAATGCTGAAGTTTTTCATTATATAGGTTAGGCATAGTAAGTAAATAGTTGCACGGTGTGGTTCTCATAATATGAAATACCTGTGGTTTTTATAACACTGTGACTGCGCGGGGGAAATTAATTGGTTACAAAAGTGTTTGTGACTACTGCAAAAACTAAATATATCTAAATAGCATTAAATTTATACTTCGTAAACATATAGTCCGGGAGCTGGGTATGTTCCCGTATGCATTCAAGAGGCAAAAGGTAAAAACTAGTTAATCTTATGTATTTTGACCCGCTTAATCCAATGGTACCGGTTAATTTTACGAGAAGTGGATAGGTTTTGTTTAAAACGCAATTGTTGAAACAAATAGGAAGAAATGGTTTTTCTTTATGGGACAAATTTTTTTTAGTAAATATGGACAATGCTAAGCATAAAAGTTCTCTTGCAACTTTTTTGTTAAATGCATATTTACAAAGTTATAAATTTTCAAAGTTCAAAATTTGACGTTTTTTGCAAACTTTGAGTATCGATTATTCTTGACCTATTGAATATTTTTCGAAAATTGAAGAAGCAACTTGTTCTTTGAAAGCTCCTCTACCTATTCATTGTACGCGACATTGGATTAACCAGTCGGAAGCCTAGTTATCGCAATTTACATGTAGCGCCTTTTGTGCGCGCGACAGTGCGTTTGGCGCTTATGGCCGGCGCGCGGCGAGGTACTCGCGGCCTTACTGAAGAAAATATGATTTTATTATGATTGCTAAATTGACATGGTGCAGTGCTGACAAACTTTCACTGAATCAATAAGTAACCTTTCACTGATTTTCAGTGACTCATTTATAGCTATTTGAATTAGTGAAATTTTACTGATTCAGATTTAGAAAGTAGAAATTTGTTGTAAACTCTCGTTATAAAAATATATTAGCGTAATTTTAGTTTAAATCGTAAAACAGAAAATTGAAAATAAATTAAGGCCATGTGATGAGCCTTAAATTGATAGGAAAACAACGCAAGATGCAATACAATTTTTAATAAAGAAATTTTTTCAAAAATAATTTTTAATATAAAAAAGGCAATAAAAATACGAATGTTTCAGTATCAATGTATATTTTGAATTTCAATGATAAACATTTATTAAAATAATACATTTTGCAGGATAGCTGAAAATAAAATTTAATTTAAAATAAGAAGCAAATTTTAGAGTAATCGTAAAAAATAAAATGTGTACTTTATTGGGCAATATCTGAATAAGCAATCCCAAGTCGAGGTCCAGAAAAAAATTTAATATACATTTGACTTGCGAGCCGTAGATATCGGTTTTAATTTCTGTTATGAATCGTTAATGAATTCGTCTTGTAATTTAAATCTATAAAATTGGAAAAGAAATTATTTCGGGCATATTTGAACTTGGTATTATAAAAAAATCTCTTCCAAAGCGTTTGGTTTTCCCCAATGTCTTGAATTTCTGTTGTGGTTCTAAAAAATGATACGAAACTAAACCTTGGCAAGGGAGGGAAAATTGAGTCAAAATTCTGGATTATAGATATTTTAGGGATTTTTTTTAATTCAAGGGGAGAAGCTTGAAAAAAGGATATTCCTAGTTAATTGAAATTCTTTCCTCATTCCTGTAGATTTTTTTTTTGTAGGATCGTCTCTGTTCATTAGTATAATACAGGTCCGTTTTTGTAAACGGACTATATTTTTTAATGCCTTACAAAATCTTCAGTAATTTGTCAAAATGGATAAGAAGAAATTTTTTTTTTTTAATATCGTAATTTAGATTGATTCAGGTATTTCTGTCTGCCGGAATGGCGTACAACCGTCATTGTAACGAAGGTACAATGAGTGTCAAGCGTTGCGGAATGCAATTAAGCTGATGTTGATGTGACCGTCAAATTACAAGTTTTCGTCAACGGTCTCACCGTTCGTCAAACTGATTTATTAGTCACCCAGAAATAGGAGGATTTTCTCAGACTATCCCATAAGCTTCCTTTCTTTCAAAAACTTTTTATCTCCCAAAACCTTAATAATTCATTCCGAGATGTTATACGCAAAGCCGCTTAAAATTCTTGATGCCCTAAGGTTTGAAGAAACTTAAAGACAAAAAAGTTTCAAGTGAACGAATGCGGACTTATAAACCTTGAAGCTTGAAGCCAAAAAAATATGGATCTCGCTTTAAATGGAACACGTTCTAATCGGGTTGAAGCTAACTCTGCTTCGCATCAGCGTCAACGCAAACCAGTGAAAGAGCGAACCATCATAATCCTCAACTCTCGGAAACAATGGGGACTATCTTCTAAGCGGTGCAAGAACAGTCTCTATAAATGACACGCATTAATTTCCATTCTTTTATCCATGGCTTTCCTCGAAAATTGTATAGTGCAACAATCATTCTGCAAACATGGTATGACAATTAAGAGAAATGTATTTCATGCTTTGCAACTATTTCGCGTGATGCATTTTGGAAATCATTAAATCAATAATGCAAGGGATGTTTTCTTGCTAGCGCATTACGTCGACACGGATAATTAGTTTCACCACATAATTTACAGGCAATTTATGTTGTCAAATTGTTTATTTTTGCATAGAATCTTCAATAAATAAAACCAGAACCGTTAGCTAAGAAAGGCTGATTAACGAACTTGTTCTTCCTTTTTAAGGAAGCCATGATGAAAATGTAAAACAATGCTTTTCGACTATAATGAGGTAGTCCTTATATGCATGTAGCCCGCATTATAAATTTTGTTGTTGAATAAACCAGACCGCCAGGCGGTACATATAATTTAATCCAAAATTCTTATTCTTAACAGCCGAAAATCTCATGTTAGCTGAATCTGCCTGACATGTAGAAATGTTGGTAGAATATACCTTAGAAACCAGACAGGCAGATAAATTAGTAAATAAAAAGGGACCGTTCATAAACTACGTTACCACTTAAGGGGGGTGGGGGAGGGGTCACGCCGAAACCTATGGTTAGTAATAGGGGGAGGGGGCAGTGTGGATGTAACTTTACCAAACATTATCTTGACGTTATGAGCCAAGATAGCGTTTTATTAGCACGTTCTCCGATGAGAAATTAAACGAAGTTATTGAATTTTCCGACAGATGGCCCTATAACGATACGGTATTTTTGTCTCCGTTTCTCGACTGTGTTAATATTTCTTTGTCCTCGGTCAATGGATGATCAAAAACATCAAAAGGAACAAGTTCATTCCGGCCGGCGAGAATCACTTTCTTATTTTCATTTTTCTTGATTCATTATCGAACTACACGGTCACGTAGACATATATTGTCAACTGAACTTGTCAGAAGCGCAAACTAACGCAAAATAAACGTAAAATCCATGTTCAGCAAATGGCTATGTTACTTTAGCGAGGGGGGCGAGGGGCAGAAAAACCTGCGGTTATCACCGAGGGGGGAGGGTAAAAAATGATCAAAAATTGGTAACGTAGTTCATGAACGGTCCCAAAGCTGCGGAATAAATATTGAGCCCGTGAGCGTAATGTATGCAACAAGATGGAAGTAAACTGGTGTCAGCAAGACAATGCGCGAGACAGCAGAGTTGTAGACAGTACGAATGCTTGAATATTCTATGTATACTTACAATATTCGCTGACGTGTTGATTCATCATAAATCGTTCGTATGTAATTTATCCTTTTTGAAAAATATAGTCGTATTCTTGCATATTTCTTAACACTGCCTGGAAAATTTGAAACGAATTCGCCCCCCAGTTCTAGGAGTTTAATTAACTTGCAAGTCTTATGTCTGGAACGCAGTATTTTTAAAGAAAACTTTACTCTCGATACACATTCCCTCGCATTCTTGAGAAGGACGTGAACGAAATTATCGAGTTACTTTCAGCAGAATTTCAAAAGGCTTTTCTCTCTCTGCCTCTTTGTTTCTGAGTCAGTTCCAGACACACCTACCCCAACTGTTTGTTCCTCTCGCTTTCTCAATTTCCTCTGCTTCACTCCTTTTTGTAGACGTGACGATTTGTGCATTTTTATGCATTATTAGTGCGATCTGAATATAACCAATGTTACATTAGTTGTGCTTGATTGCACTTGTGCCCGAATACAATATTTTTGGTTGTGGAAACAAATATTTCAGATGCCAGTAAAAAATTTAGTCTTATTTTGAACCACAATGATTTTGTCCTGTATATATCAACCTTTAGCTTTTAAGATCACACGCTATGCTGTAACACTACTTTCATTGCGGGGTATTATCCTAAGATTCTAACATAGAGTTTGTATAATCCATTTTTTCAGTGTGAAAAGAACTTTCGCAGTCTTTGGCAGCTAAAAAGTTTTGTATATTTAGACCAAATTGTAATTTCAAATTAAGCCTCTTGTAGCAATTTCCATAAGTGAAATTTAACTGATTCTAGTTTACGGTTCCAGGAATGGCCACTTTCTGCACGCGATACATGTCTTGAAAATCGAACATTCCTCCATGTGTTTCAAAAACGGATTTTTAGAGAAGATGTTTCTTTTTAGTCAGTTTGCAAGTATGAGGTATGTTTGTGTAGTTGCAGAGGATATGGAATGCCGGGTTCCATCCCGCGAGCTTGGCTCGAATATTCCATAATTAACGTAATATTTTATCGTCCTCTCTCAGCAAAAGCCGCTGCCGTCCGATTCGCTTTCATGAAAATTCCAGGCTTGAGGCCTGACGGTTTTCATAATATGTGAAAAACAAATTAACGAGAAAATTGAAAATTTTTTACGTGTTATGCAAACTTTGGCTTTCGTGAGTTATTGCAAGACAGGATAAATGCGAAAGCAAACAATATTATACATTTTTCATCCTTTTCTTAAATAATGATTGGCCAAATTCGTAAGCTTCGGTCAGTAAACGTTTTAATTAAATCGGTTTGTTGATTTTAGAAAATATTTGATTGATTGAACGAAATTCGTTGGTTGAATCTACAAAATACTATAAGTATACTTATGTATGTGTGTGTGTGTCGG
>NC_046662.1:1883099-1897238 GCF_010883055.1 Belonocnema kinseyi | reverse complement strand
ATTTTACCGCGATTTCGCTGGAAGCGGGTGCAATTTTTCAGATTAGCACCCGCTCCCGGCGAAATCCTGCGGTTGTCCTCATGACAAATTTTTAATTATATAAGAAAGGTTGATTGTACCAAAATGAAGGGGGTTTCAAAAAAAGTTGAAAGCATCTTAAAAGCGAAGGCCGAATGGCGCACTTGCTATACGAACGTGTATTCCAATTCAATTACGGCTTGGCTTTTAATGAGGTATTTTCACTTCAACCACCAGCTAACTTCACGACGTTGAATGCTGAGAGGAAAATAATGTACTAAGTGCATGGGACAAAACTTTATTTTTGTGATATCTTCATAATGAATAGTAATTACCCTCATTTTAATATGTCATAAAGTACTTAAAAAATAAAAACTATTTTTCAAATACATTTATATAAAAGAAAATTAGTTCTCACGAAGATATACTAGCAAAATAGGGCGAAAATGGACCAAATCCCATGTATTTGGTTCATTGTTTTCCCTTCAGCATTGAACGAAGTGAAGTAGCTGATGGTTGAAGTAAAAATACCTATTAAGAACAGCCATTGGGTTGACCTGATAGAAGACTAGATCCAATTCAAGTCAGTGATCCAGAAACAGAATCAAATCGTGGCTCTAGAAGTGTACATTCTTCTCCAATTATTTCCAAGATTACTAATAGTTTTAGCTATAGCCGCGGTAACGGTGAACGAATGCCATTCAATGATTTTAAGTATGCGTAGTCGTTATAAGCCTTCACCTGAAATTGACGTTTTAGTATATTAGAATCTATAGTCCCTTAATTTAATTTAGCAATAAGCCAAGGACATCGAGTGGTTTATCGCGGTCAGGGCAGAGACACTGTAATCCAGAAGCCCTCTTCTTTTGTCACGTCTATCGCCGCCCCTTTCGTGTTCCATGTCGGCCGATAATAAAAAAAGTCATCATGAACTTTCTCGCAGCTTGTCCTCAGTGCAGAGCTGTCGGTCCACTGCTTCTGTCATGACGGTAATTGTTTTCGGTTGTGATTTATTATTCGCGTTTTGTGAGCAAGTGAAGGCCTTTATAAAATAATCTGCAAAACTGCCGAAAATGTGACAAGGCAAAAAGACTATAGATGAAAAGAGACACTTTATATCAACCTTAAATCCTTTAATTACATTATTATTAATTACCCGAGAATGACCTTTTTCTGTTTTTACATTTCCAGACCTAACACTTGCTCATTTTTCCCAAAAAGGATTCTTGAATGATCTTCAATCCATTTTTTATCGTCAAACATTGAGAAGATTAGTTTAGAAAGTTAATCTGATTTCAGGCATGAATTTCCTTTCAAAAGTGTTCAGAAATTTCGAGCCTTTCGGACATAACCTGAACGTTTACGTTTAATCCTGCCAATTTACATATTACACGTATTTTCGTAAAATTGTCTACACTTACGTCACGTCGTCGGACGTGACTCGAATAATTTTTGTATGTGAAGCGTCGTAAAATAACACTCGCTTTTTTACAATGTGAGGATTTTGAAACCTCTATGATATATAATTTTTTTATCTTTTTTTTTTTTTTGCAATTCGTCCAGTTGTGTGTTGGCAAGAGCGACGAAGGGAGAGAAATATCATTGGCACGTGAGAGAGGGGGACTCTAACGAGACTATAATGGATGATTTACCATCCCGTGGCTTAATCACGCGTATTAGAGATAAGCCAGGGAGTTCTTTTCTTATTACATTGAAAGGACAAAATCTTCCCGCGTCATCCGAAGAGCATCGTTCCGCTCCAACGAATTTTCCCCTTTCACCGACGAGTTAATATCGTATGCTCTCTTACGATTACGCAACGTTCCACGTGAACAATGCACATTCAGGGTGCCTACGCTTGCCATAAATTACTAAAGGCAATCTTCGATTTTACTGATGTCTATAGATACGACTCCACTGGAAGTACAGGCAAATTAGATAACCATTTTCTTTTACTAATGAGTTATTAAAATTGATCATTTTAGATATACACTGACAATTTTCGAACCATTTCCCCTTTATAAATTTCCGTTATCGTAAATTGAATGAATTTTGCAATGAAATGAAAGATATTCATAGGCAACGGGGCCTTGGAACTTCCAGTAAAGTTGGAAATGATTCAATGCTATTATGCCACTTATCCATCGTGAATATTGAAAGAAGACGCCTCATTGACTCACGCACCTTTCGTGTTATACTGCACTCTAATTTTGTAGCAGCCGGAAGTACGGTTTTCGAAATAATTTCTACTACCTCATTTATACACGCTCATGATGAGACTGACTCCTATAAATACAGTAAAATTTGAAATATCCGATGGAAACGGGGTAACACCTGCTCAGCGGCTAACCTTAATCACTTAGGTGAACTTACGAATTTGAAATTAAAATATAAATGTAAATGAAGTTCGCAACTTTTATAAAACAAAATAGAATTATTTTTTAAACTGAAATAATTTTGTTAGCAATAAAGTAGAGTAATACATTATTTTAGATTTTTGTTATGAAATGAAAATAACGTTTTGTCCCACCCCACGTACTCGTATAAATAAAAAATGTTTTTTTATTTGTTTTTAAATGATATTTTTTCCCTAAACGCACGGTTCTTGGATTTAAATTGCTTGTATTTGTTGTTAGGTAACAGCAAAAAGGTCAGTCATCGTTTTATGGTCGTAAATTGGAACTTTTCTTTAGGTAATTTAAAACTTAAAAACGTGTTAAATCCCGTAAAGATTTTCTGGGATACGTAGCACGTAAATCAAAAAGCTGACCGGATCGGAAAGGCTTAGTAAAAGATTGAGAGCCCGACTATTTCTTTAGACCTGATTTCTCGTTCACTAGTGAAGAAAAATCTCTCGTGGGATTCGAACCGAGAGAATAGAGAGGCCGTAATTTTTGCACCGATATAAAAAGCACGGGATCGATGGACACGCGTTTGTGGTGGGTCCGACCACTAGTAAGGCGAGGACATTCTTCCGAGAGGTTGAATTTCCTGGATCACGAATTACACGGTTGTCGGGTGCAGCCCGCGCAGTTTGGATAGGAGAGGGAAATGGCGAACCCAGTAGAATCAAGTTTACTAGAACTAAGTAGAACCGTGAACGAAACGAGCCCTTTATCGCTCGATATTGGAAGCAATTGACCGGCAGGTCAATCCAACTTAAACCTCTATTCTTCTTTTAAAAGCGTAAAGAGAATGAAACTCAGAATGTCCGACTCGGCAACTACAAATCGCATACATCTCACTGTGGTTCGAGCCATTGTTGCATTTTTCTAACAGGTACTTCTATGGGAAGATCGTTCACTAAGTGCATGAGTGGTTATAACTATTGCATCATGGATTGTATGCTGGTTACCAGGTATATGTGAATGTATCTTTAATTTACTTTGTGCATCAATAATCGAAACGACAATATTCTACATTTTTTCAGAAGTAGACATTCATTTCCCTTTTATTCTTAGCTCGGATAAATCCACGAACGTGAATGCATCCTGATAATAAAGACTCCCAAAAAGAAGGTATTTTTTTTACTCTTCTTTTAGCTCTTTTTACTTACTTTCTTAAATAACAGCGTCCTCTTGTTCCCTCGAAAAGTACCGACCATTATGTAGATAAACATGAAATGGTACGAATTATTCCTTCCCTCAGATAAGATGGAAAAAACAGATTGAGAAGGGAAAGAGAAGGAAAGTAGGAACATTTGTACGGAGAAATAAATAGTCACAGACTCGACAGAATATTTTTTTATTACAATACAATTATTTTGTTGAGCATTGGTTAGTTCTGAACAAACTTTTGTTGAGTCATGAGGAAAGATGTTCGTTCACATTTACTTTTTTGCGGAGCGTGAGGCAATGTTTAGCCTACAAGCGAGAGCACTCTCTAACTTTTAATTATCACTCTATATTTTGGTACAGGTACATACACCCAACTCTCGGTTTAGCCGCTCGTGGTTCAGCAATTCCTAGACCTGCGGCTCCACGCAGTTTCTCAGCCCAAGGGGCGAGAGCGGTTGCGACTCTCGCCTCGGACGGGCCGCAGGATGCGTGTATTCAGTCGAGTATATTGCGCAGTATTAATAATTCCATTTAGAAACGGTTCAGCGGCCCTGACTGTTTACGTTTCGAATCCCCCAATCCCCCAGTTCAGCAATTCTGTTACTTTCAGGCAACCCTCGACAGTGTGGCTAAACCGAGAGTCGGGTGTATATTGATAAACGACTTGTTTAGAAAATTGTCTATGACAGGTGGTTGGAAGGATTGCAAATGAATTTTTTCTGACCGTTAGTGGCGGCGAAATCGGTGAGTACATAAATCCGTAATGGCAAAGCAATTAGTCACCCTCTCTTGTGCAACGCGCTGACACTCGCACGCGTGCAGCTCTGCCCTGCGCATGATTAATAACGAGTTTCCCCGCGCTTTCTCACTTTTAATGTCTATCTCAATTTTTCTCTCAATTCTTTTTTTTGTATATATTATACAATAAAATAATTTACTGAAAGTGCAGGCATTATCATATTTATTTAATTAATAATGTATCGCTTTTCCCGGTCTTGTTATGTTGGAGTAGCATGATTCGTGACATGAATGACACGTGGGAATGATATGCGCATCAGGAGATGTTGCACAGATTGTATACGGAGACAGGGAGGGGAGAATAAATTATTCGATGTCTCTTGCACTCTGCACACTAAAACCAGGAGCTCTGATGGGCGAGATCCACTGACAACGTCAGCTGATAATGACACGCATAATGTGAGTAATATACGTTATATAGTGTCATAAACTCGCGCGTCTTGATATACGAGTGAACTTGTACATATTTAAAGAATACAACCTACAAACATAACAGCGCATATGTAATAATAATAATAATAATCGTAATAGCAGATGAGAAATATTTGGAGCAATTGATATATTGCACATATAGCTTGGCTCAAAAGCCTCTTCCCAAAGTCCACTTCCGATGGTGGGTCGAGTCAGTGAAGCCGCCCAAGAGCGCGGGGTCGCAGGCACTCCATACCCGACGAATATCTCACCTCGCGTTAATTAATTGGCTCGTAAATTAGCGTGGTCATAATGCCAGACCAAATTACTGAAATGCGCCACCGCTATGTGCTCAACTTAAGAGTACTTGTGATCTATGTGGCATTTCCAACCCTGCGGCTCTCGCCCCCTTACATTGGTGTTTGAATCATAATTATTAACGAATTCCTTACGCTTCTTTGACTACTTGCATCGATGCGATGAAGGAATGGCGCCAATTATTGAATTATTGATCTTCTTTTAACGAGCTGGCTAATCGTCAGCTCGGCATGGTATAATGGTATATGATTATCTAAAGTGGCCAATCCCATTATCGATCAGAATTATTTTCTTTGGCGTGTATATTTATTTATGTATATATCTGTCCACCGAATCTCTCCATCTATCCATCTGTCTATAAGCGAGAGAAACAGAGAGAGAGAGAGAGAGAGAGAGAGAGAACTTTACATTTCACAGGAGTGGAAGAATTAATTCAGCCAGTTTGTACGATGTATATATGTACGCATCTTTGATAGTACGGATTTAGCTTGTACATCTGGTCCAATCTGTTTCATTGGTACGTCAAAGTTAGAGATCGGATTTGAAATTCGAACTAGAGCTGGCTAAATGCG
Organism: Belonocnema kinseyi; assembly: GCF_010883055.1. Taxonomy (NCBI): domain Eukaryota; kingdom Metazoa; phylum Arthropoda; class Insecta; order Hymenoptera; family Cynipidae; genus Belonocnema; species Belonocnema kinseyi. The sequence goes on along the minus strand of NC_046662.1, from coordinate 1,891,564 downwards.
TCTAATCAGATAATATGGTCCTATACAAAACCACATTGGGTTGTTTTTTAATCACAAAATATAATTGTAAATGAGGTATTTCAAACTGACGTAATCACATGTTCGAATTAATCGGATTGGAATACAGATTGCAATTTATTTCCGTATGTTTCTGGTCTTCTTAAATTAAATAAATCAATAATGACATTTTGTGAGATCAGCATACTAAAGGGTTTGTAGTTATAGCATGTGATAAGGTCAACGCGTTGGTTCGGCAAACGTCTAGCGCATCTTGTGGACGACTGCCTTTTGAATTCTGCATGCAAGTTCTTATATTGAAAAATATATTATATTTCAAAGTAATCTATATGCAAATTTAAATTAAATTAATTTAATACAATTGATTATAATATTTTTTGATATTTTTATATAATTAAAATTAAATAATATCTTTACTTCAACATTGGGAATTTCCAAACATTACAAACAGGTTTGAAGTGAAAAAAATGTAACTCCATAAATTTACAATTAATAATTAAGAGTGACGCTTCGTTTAATATAAAATAAATATTAATTTCTGTGTTTCATATATTTTGAATGTGTAAAACGTGACAGAATGTCGAGAATATGCCGAAGTAATAGAAAATACGTGACACGGGTGAAAACGTCAGATGTAATTTGAGATTTCAGAAAATACAAAAAATCCTCTGATGGAGCATTATTTGCTGCTAGTGCATTATTATAGAATATAAATTTATTCTTCTTTGATCAGTATTTCGTAAAAAAGACGTTAAAACAAGGTTATAAAAAATACGTCACCAATTTGATAACAACTTGGTTTTCCTTTATTCGTCGAAAACTCTACACTGGGATGCAAATTTAAACTTGATTATTAAAAAAAGTTGCATGTTGGTATTGCCAAAAAAGTTCAAGTTCGTTGTGGCACACCTGCATGTATGTGTTTTGATTGATGCGCGCGAAATATAACTTTTTAGTCACAAATACCCTCTAGTGAGAGAGGTGTACAAACATTTGTTGAACTTCAATACTGAAGTTTTCAATAGATGCCATCGAATTTCGACACAATGTAAGGCGGCTAAATTGGAAGGTCTTGAAAAGCGACGTCTCGCCTTGGACTCGCCTTAAGGCTTGTGTTTCCTTTCCAGATGTGCATCTTGGCTTCGTCGAGCGACGGTCTGGGAAGGACAAATAAATTAAAGCTCGTAGAATGATTGTAGGGGGTAGTTTTAATCTTTTCTATAAAAATTACACACGCTGGAAATCGAGAAAATAGGTATATTTCAAATATTCTTGATTTCTGTCTCTAAATGTAAAATTTAAAAATGTTATTATAAGCAGCATGGAGTCAAAAGACCTCGGCTGTGAAGGGATTAGTGGATATTCAAGCCTGCAAGTCTAAGAAAAACCCAAGACGAGGTTTCGACATTTTCAAGCCAGGTCCAAGACAAGCACCCAAAAAAAATTCTGGTTACTTCAACTAGAATAGAGTGTTAAATATGCCCTTACTATAAATGCTGGTTAATAGTACCAAAAGTTCTGATGAGGTTCACTAGAAATATTTTCTAGACAGTTTTCTAGTAGCTTAAGAATACAACGTTCTGGTCAACATAACCAGGTGTTCTGGTAAACTTCACCAAATGTTCTGATAAACTCAACTGGATATTGTGATAGATGTCGATTTTCGATTATTGAATTTCGATACTCTTCTAGTTTCATGAAGTCTTTCTAACCCCCTCTGAAATTAAAAGGACTATTCCCAAAGAAAATAATCCAAATAAAGTTTCCGACGCGCTATAGTCCAATTTTTAGGAATATGAAAATATTATAGAATTAAAAATTGAATAACTTTAGGAAATAAATATTTTTGCTAAAAGTGAGCATTGAATAAATGATTCATCTGGGGAATTTGATCTCTTATATCGTCTGAACTTGTCTATAGATTATATACACCAAACAAGGCACTTATATCCATTTCAAACTGCCAGGTACAGAACGTAAATCTTCATTCCTTTTTATATCTTTTTTTATCGCATATGTAAAATTATTTTATTCATATTTAAAATCCGTTATAGATCTGAGTACATATATTCAAAATAGAAAACGTTGACGAAACGACTACCATGAGTTCAGTGTTGATCGATACTATCCAGCGCTATCGACGCCATATTGGCTACTCTCAGCTGCTCTCTTGGTGCCTCTTCGAAAATTGCCGAAATCCGTCCAAGTGTTTGCGCATCGCCGCATCGCATTTCGCGCACGCCTTTCTGCCAGCACGAATTGAATTTCAGAGAGCGCGAATGAAAAATCATCCTAAACTCAATATACCTGTCAGTTATTCATTATATTACTCGTATATCAGATAGGAGACACTGCAATTAACTTCCATTTCTGATTGAAATTAAGTGACTTGCTTAATTTAATGCAAAAATGAAATTCATCTACATTTAAAATTCATCATCTTGTATTACTGTGCGGACGCGTCTAGTAACTTTAACTAGAACTTTTTTTTGAGTGAAGAATAGAAGCTTGACATTTCTCGCTCGACAGCAACGCTATCGACAATTTTTTCTTTTTAATATAAGATTGTGATTTTAATTTTTTTTTTTTGTATTCTTATAAACAAATAATAATAAATTAATGAATGGAAATTTTGTCAGTTATGAATTCAAAGGACTATCATTCCCGTGTTTAATTTAGAATTTAATGGCAACGTTCGATTTTCACTGATTGCATAACTGAAATATGTAGTTTCGATTTTTTCTCTCGTTAAAAAAAGAACAGTAATTGGTTTAGAGAATTGATCATTATACAGTTTCGTTCTCTTTTATCATAGAAGTCTATGTTGATGCCGAATAATGAGATGGACACGAGCGAGAAATTAAGTTCGTACGATTTTAAATAAACTTTAGAAACCTAAACCAATTTTCGATTCTCAACTTCCAATTTCTGAATCCTTCACTCGAAAAGTAAATACACATGTGGAAGCGAAACCAAAATGAAAATCGGTCGGTCGCGTGGTGACTACATTCTTTCGTCTGTTGTTTTGCATGCATTAGGGAAAGATAGAAGTTGGACTGCCGTTCAATGAACCGATTTGTATACGAAATATTTGTAAAGTAAAATGGAGCAGGAAGACGTATGAAAATGAGTGAAGAGTAGAATAAAAAACTGAGGACAAAGAAGAAGAATTCTGCGTCCTCATCTTCTTTTTCTTCTTCTTATTCTTGCATATATGTATTTACGAATCATCGGCCATTGTGTCAGATTCCACGCTCTCGTCTCCACTATCTCTGACCTTTCCGTTCGCTTATTTTCCTGATTTCTTTTCGCATTCCAATCTGTCTCTTCTTCAAATTCTTCATCAGTTTCTATGTTTTTCTCTCAAAATTCTCTTTCGCTGGAATTCTGCTGGACCATTTTGTCAAACTAATGTCTCGTACATGGAGAAACTATTGATTTTAAAGTTTGACATTATAATCTTGATTTTTACAAGAGTTCGAAAGAAATCTAAGATGTAGCCAAGAAAATCGTATTATTACCACAGCAATATGAAGAAATAATTTTTCCAATTGAATTATAAATATTCTACAAACTTAATAATTGCCACTTAGAGTTAGAAAGATTAATATTTTTAATAGCAGTTTAAAGTAAGGAAGAAATGATATTCACAAGTTTAATAATAAACCCATAGTTGCAATAACTAGCAATTTAATAATATTAACTGCAAAATAGGCAAGAAAAATTACCATTTTCAATGGGAAGGTGTGCAATGAGAGGAAAAACATATAAATGTAGTGCTTTGCGAAAATTCCCATTTAAAATAGGAAATTCAGTATCGAATGATGTCACATCCGCCGAGGTTTATGAGGATGATGAAATTCCTAAATCTCATTATTTGTTTCATCACAAGAATATATCTTTGTTCTGCTTCCCCGGAGACCTGTGTTCGATTCCCGCCAGCGCTGATTTCTCCTAACACCATTTTTACTCTTTCAGCTTAGATTATATTATTAATATCTACTTGTATGTTTAATGTATAAAATTAAAATTAAAATTAAATTATAAATTATAGAACCTTTATTTTGGTATAAGTACAATTATTTAATCATTTATTATTTCATTCCAATAACCTTTATTTACTTCACAGTTTAATATTCGCAATATTAATTCCTGAAATAGTCATGCTATATTATGGTTTGCTACTGTCTTATTGTAAAAATAAATATTATGCTATAAAATTTCACAACCAAAAGTTTCTCCGTGTATGTCTTACAAGAAACTTCTGAAAGTTTACACACACATGAAAATAGTTGAAACAATATTTGGATCAAGATGCTTTTTCATATAATTTACTGATAATTCATAAGAAAAGTAAAAGTAGAATGTCATCGTTTGACATGAATTTAGAGAATTCTGTTCTATTTTTTTTTCTTACCTGTACCAGTTTCTGTGGCCAACAATAGAACGAATACATCGATCCCGTTATTCTGTACCAACATGCGGTTGTATGCTAAAAGAAAATTATTTCATATTCAGATTCTTAAACCAATTACTGTTTTCTTTCTTTTTTTTTAAGTTTTCAAATTTAATCTTTCAGTTATACATACAGTGAAAAATTTAACACAGTAGTTATATTTCCCCTAATGGATAACTGTTTCAGTTGCTATTAAATTAGAAAAAAAATAGGTGCAATTGCATATTAGGGGCGGTACCTGTTTTTTAGCAGGAACAACAGTTTTTTTCGGCAACAATCTATTAGAATCTTTAATTGAACGATAAATGAAGTGATTTGGTCTGGCAGAAGTTTCAAATTATTGTTATTTCTGTTGCTAAGATATCGGAATGACTATATTTAACCCTACCCTTTTCCTACGTTTCTTGGGGGCGGGAAAGCAAGCATCCCTATGACTAGTAAAAAATTTATTTATCATTCTATGAAAGATTTTAGTAGTTTGTTGCCAAACAAAAATTTTTTCGAGCTGAAAAAGAGGTGATAGGTGATGCCCCTATTCTGCAATCTGACCAAAAAATAAGATAAAAATACAAAAAGCAAGTCGACAATACCCGCGTCGTGTTTTCTCGATTTTTGACGTCACAGCGAATGAAATAGGCATTTAGTTCGCTAGATAACTAAGTAGTGCTTTGCGCAACCGCGAACTACCCCTTCTCTCTGCAACTGCGCACCCGCCATGTACCACTTTATCCTGCAACCATGCCCTAAAACGTAGATTATTCTGAAAGAGCATAGATCGCTCATTCCGACCTGCAAATATTAAGGAAACTATCGTGTGATGTAAGTGGGATACGTCAATTACCAACTCCATGATTTGCGGCAAACTTCGTTTTGGTTGGTAATTGACTTTGTATTTCGCTTGTTGTACAATTTATACTGTTAGAAATATGTTGAATATTTAACCATGATACTTTTCGCGAAGCGAAATCCGAATGTGACAAAGTCCAACGACTACTTGTTTGTATCGTGAGATCCATGAAATTAGAAAAGCACATACATATAATACGAGTATTTAGGAAAAGAAGCAGATTTAAAGAAGAAAACCCAATGGAACGTTGGAATAATATTATCACGATGAGAAAATTTCATTCATATTATCGGTACTAACTGCTGTCTGCCTTTTTAGGTTATGATTATAAAACCGAGTATTGAAAAGTTGGTCTAAACGGGCGCGAAATTCATTAAAGTAAGACAGTTCCAATGTACCTTTTCTTTTTCTTTTTTAAAGCTGCTTATTTTTCTGAATATTACATGCACTTTATTAATCTCATGGATCTCACGACACAAGCGTACGAAATAACTCATGATTCCTTATCAGAATTCTTTTCGTACAGTCAGTGAATTTCAAAGCACAGTATTTTTAAGAAATCTTTATGAGTTTTGTTTAAGATTTTTTATTATTCAAAAATCTTCAATCAAACCTACTCAATTCCCTGAAAAAGTATACTTGCTTTGAAATTCACTAACTGTGTCGAATACAATTTTTTTCGCTTCACTGAAATTTTAATTACATGTAGTTGAATTCAATAACGCGACCTGTTATGAAGCACTGTTACCAGCTCCACAACATTTTTTGGTCATCATGCCCCATATGTCATGTTGCAACATTTAATTAATTTTACTATATTTGGAACGCTTAAAAAAACTTTATGATACCAGAAGTTCAAATAAATAATTCACCTATTAAAATCTAACGTTCTCATGCTTCGAGTGTTTCCAAATATGCTGTAAGTGCTTAATTTCTGACAAAGACCTTTCCATCTGCTTTCGCCAAAACTGTTTTTTCATAGAAAACTATTCCTACATGTATTTTAAAACAAAAATGTCATCACATGACTATTTTTTCAAACCAATTAAGTAATTTTATGCAAACAAAAAAAAATTAATATGAAATTTAACAATCGCGGGAATTTGTTGTAATTGACACCATGCCCCACACTGACACCATACCCCACTCAATCCTACACTGTTAGAAAAATCTGTACGAGGTTTAATATACACGTGTGTGAAGCAAAGATGCACAACCGCTACTGAAATGTAACATGCATTGGTTTAGTGAATTTAACATACATTTGTATTAAATTTAATATACAGGTCAGTATAGCAATGTGCGTGAAAACTCAACGTGCTTTAATTTCTTTAAATCTTTTCAAATATTCTCAATTAGATTTATAATCTAGAATTTGTCGACTGAATTATTATTTATTGTGCAAGTGCAATGTACGAGTAAAACTTTTTCCTAATTTTACCCTGAATAATCAAAATATAAACCGAAGACAGTTAATTGTAGGTTAGGTCTGTTATTTATTTGCTTAATTGAACTTTTCGATTGGAAATCCAATTGTATTTCTGGTTAACAGGAAGAAGGTATCATGTTTTATTATTTACAATTGAAAATTACTGCTAAACGTATTTTGAATTTGTGAAAAATGGAATTATCTGATTTTTCTTGCAAGTGATTAACATGAACGTATATGAAATTTAATATATTCGCTCTTAATGGCGATTTCATATGCTTGATATATTAATTTTAATACACATGGGTATATTATATTTAATATTATTTTTAACAGTGTAATGCATTTGTTATATTATGTTTTCAATTTCATGTTCCGCATTATTCTTATTAAAGATAACTAAGTTCATATTCTATAATAATGAATTAGTAGAAAATATAATGCTCTATTGAGAGAATTGTCCTTATTTCAGAAATATCGAATTATATCTCTTGTATTCGTTTAGAGCGTCACATTTTTTGTAATTTCAGCATATTATTTTCAATTTACTGTTCGAATTTTGTCGCATTTTATACATTCACAAAAAATACAACATAGAGATTAACATTTATATTATTTTAACTGAAGCGTTGACAGTAAATCCAAAAAATATTTTTTATCTGCAGTTGTATGAAATCGTTACAAAACATTTTCAACTATACATATAATGTTATCAATGAATTTGTCAGTTTCCCTCCCGATTAAAATGATCCAATGTTGGATAATAATTGTATTTGGCTATTGTTTGCAACGTTCTTATCTAACTTCAGATAAAGGAACTAAATCTGGGGTTTATGTGTTGTTTTTATTCGTCCATTGTGAATTTAATGTTTAATTGTTTTGTATACACTTCGTATACGCACTTCAATGTCTGTCCAGAGTGGTAACTTTTCTAAGTGTACAAGTAATTTTCAATTGAACTTAATCAAAAATTGAATATTACTAAATGGTCTTCCTTCGTTGGGGATGGTAGGATCTGACTGACGAGACTTTAATATTCGATACCAGAGGGCTTCCATTTGAGCGCTCACTGTCAGAATGAGTTGATATATATTATCGATAAACTGCTATATGTGCATGCGCATCGAGCCCTGTTTATAAATAAAGTTATCTTTGAAGCTTTTTTCAAACTATCGACAGGTAGATGGATTATTGTTGAGAATTATTCATGATTTACGATCAACTGCGTTATTCAAATGTTCAGATATATTTCACAGTATTTTAAGTCAAATTGTAAAATCAATTAAGCCTTCAGCTGCATCGTTTCTTTTCATATAAAGTAATTTCAGTTTTCGAATTCGTAAACTTTCAAAGTTTCAATAATAAATCAAATTATTTTTATTAATTTTTATCAAATCAAATCTTAATTTAAAGAATGTGATTTAATATCATAGACATGTACTTATATATTTTAAAACAAATATATATATATATATATATATTAAACTCATCTGTTCAACATGTATTAAACACATACAAAAAAAAAAAAATCTGTCCGCTTCGTGGGCACATTCTGATCGCGCGCGGCTCGCTTCGCTTACAAGTTTGAGCGCGCCTAGGGCACGCGATGGTTTAATCTCGCGCTTCCCGCTCGATGATGGGTAATCTCGCGCTTTGCGCTCGGATATTTATTCTTTGCATTTGGAATGCTTGAAAAAAACTTTATCAAAAAGATC
>NC_046662.1:1874764-1882999 GCF_010883055.1 Belonocnema kinseyi | reverse complement strand
TTTTTGTGCAATCAAAATTTGAATTTTCGATTTTTGAAGAAAATCCAAAAATTGGTTATGATAATCTTGTAGGGCTTTCAAAAAGAAATGTTTTTCTTCTCTGGTTGATTAAAAAATGTTGAAAACGCTATAACTTTAAGAATTTTCTTTTTATCGAAAAAAGTTATTAGGATAAATTGTTCGTTCTTTTTAATACTATAAATATCATACATAGAATTTTCAAATTCAGAAAAAAGTGGTCTCAAAAAATTTCAAAATGCGCTCACTTTTTGAATTTTCATAAAAAAAACGGCTGGTTCACGAACTCGTCCTTTCTTTTAGGACCTAAAAAAAGTGTGCCAAAGATGGATTTGATTCATTCATTTTTTTTTGAGAGTTATCGTGTTTACGGACGGACGGACAGACAGACAGGTGCCATTGTGAAAACCTGATTTTCGGATTCAGGGGATCTCGAAACGTGGAGATCCGTTGAAAAACTGTGATGTCAAATTTCCGACAATTCTAATACTTTCTCAATCATAAATTATGAGAATGTAATATACATTTATTGATATTTTAGATATTCTATACTTCCTACACAATTACATATTTCGCACTTATAAATCTGTTGGCAACCCTGTTGTCAATAATATTGAAATATTTGTACAACTCTTCGTACTATAGTCATGAGAATAAAGGTCTAGGAGCATCGATAAATCGATTTAACACCATCGAGTATAGAGGAACAAGCATAATCATCTTCTGTTGCAGCATTTTACATGTATCCAGAAAGGGGTTAAGCTCGTAAACCTGCAAATTGCGACAATCGCGCACCTCTTGTAGCTCTCAATGCAATTTAAATTTGAATCCTCATGAAACAAAGATCAATTTTACACCAAAGCTTAAGCCAATAAATCTAATAACAAAAATTTGCGTGCAGCGCGGCCACATTCTCATCGCGAGCTACGTTCGCGAGTTGGAGCGCGCCTGCCGGCTCTCGAGCTTCGAGCTAAATTATATATTGTCTGGCGCTTCGCGCTCGTTGATCTTTGTATTTCCCTAGCATTTGTGCGCAGGCCTTTTTAAATTAAAGATCAAAGCATCGACAACTGTAATTTGGTGACTGCGTGAATTATCTTGTGTTAAAGCTTTTTTGCCTGTAACAAACACATTCTCATCACGTATCTTGTGCTTCGCACTCGAATTTTTGTCAATTCATCTTTTTTCGTGTCTTGTATAATTTCACCGAGGAATGGAATTTTTGAATTTTCTTTATGTTTTGTGTGATCAAAAGTTTAATTTTCAATCAAATACTTTTCCCACTAGTGGTAAAAGTACTCATTTCCACCGCACCGTGACGTCATCAGTTGAGGAATCGACAACTTAGTTGTCCCTCGATGACCTCCTCAGCCGTATTTCCATGACAAGTGTTGGACAAAGTATTATGTGAATCCTGTGAGAGACGGCGATTCGATTCGTGAGATTGCAGGGCTCGCTGCGCTCGCGCGGCAAACTTCACACTCGTCTGGAATCGCCATCTTCTCCCACTTGATCCACAATTTAGGGGAGAGTTGGGTATGGTGTCCCGCTTTGAATTTAATATCCTATAAATTATTATTGAAATGTGATTTTGATTTGTGTATTTTTTTAGGCTGAAGCTTACATTATCAGGGAACACATGTTATTAGTCCAAACCGCTTTTAATTACAAAATTATTTCACATTTAATTAATAGATGGATATAGCATTTCACCCAGCGTACCGCATACCCTGGAGCATGATGAATATCGTATTACTGCGGTTTATTCAATCAATATAAGTATTGTAAAATGAAAATTATAATAAGTTTGGAAAGTGTAGTGTGACGAAAAAAAATTACTCCAGACATTTTCATCATTCTTTTAATGTTTTCTTATTAATCAAAGTAAAGTATGTGACAAAAGCAGTTATAAACTGTCACTATCTACTGAAATACATAGGTTAGTCGCGACGCGATATCAAGCCCTACATGTGACGGCGCAAAAATTAATTAATTTTAATATAATTAAAACGTTCATAGAAACAAATCATGGTTCCAGAAGTTTAATCAAATACTTGTCCTATTAAAACCTAAGTTTTTCAACCTTTGATTATTTCAAAATATGCTGTGAGTGCTTAATTTTTGCCAAAGACTTTTTCATCGATTTCCGCCAGAAGTAAATATTCCAAGTCAATATTTGTCTAAACATAGAAAGCTATTTATTATGTAAAAAATAGTATTATGATAAAAAAATGCGGCTGTTATTTGTATTTCTTACCATACCCCGCACATCGTACCACTGCACATCATACCCCACTCGCTACTACATTCATTTGTGTAGAATCATTTACATTGAAAATATAATAAAAAAAATCTATAATATTACGAGTTTGGATAATGTGCTCTGTGCATGCGGGCAGCAATAATTACTAATGAAAACAATATATTCTTACTGTCACTAAATGAATGCCAGCTAAAGCAATTAGTAGAATTTAATTTAAAGTAATTGATGTTTCACTCATTTCAATTTAGAGAGCAAGATTAGTCATAAAATAATAAACAGATGTCGGCTTTTCATACCAGAGAAGCTTCTCCGTATATTTATATACCTTCATAAGGTCCTGTGTGGTAAAAAAAAGCTACGAGTTATTGTTTTAAGAATAGTTTTGCGGGTGCAGACCTTTTTGAATTGCGTATGTACCCGACAAGCGCGCAATTATTTGCAACCAATTAATACTATGAATAATCATGCAGATAAATATTAGCAGAAGTTTTTTTTACGAATGAAATTGAATGATAGAAATACCTAAAATCTCAAAATAGTTGAAAAAAAATGTAATATTGCAAGTGTATATTATACAATATTAATAAATGGTCCCGCGCTCATCGGTGCATGTGCGCAGTTGAAAATGATTTAATCTGTATTATAAAATAAAATGAGCATCATGAACTTGTCGAATCTTTTAAGTGAGTCAAGGCAGAAAATAAGTTCTATCAAAAAGTCTCTATTGAAACTTATACTCTAGTTCCCTTCTAAACAATTTCTCATGTTTTGTTTCTTTGCAGCAAGAGAGGTTCCTTTTCTGTTGCAGCTCCCTTGGAACCAAAAAGCGTTTATAATAGTAACCTCAGTGTTTTCTGTGACTTTTGTAGTATTAGTAGTGGACGGATGAAATAAATAGTGAGTTCAGAAAAGAAAGAAAGAAAAAAGATAAGTTAGTCGAGGGGTTGAAGAAAAATTCTGTATTAGAAGAGGGCAAGGGGAGTATTCTGAGATAAAAAGAAAAGCGATGCAGCAAGCTTTTCAGCTGCGTGGCTTTCTCATTATCTCGATTGTTCTGCGTTGTGTACTGGTCGACAATAGACGACACAGTTTTCGTCGTTGGCGAAAACAAGTACGAGTTTTTTCGAGTTTTCTCTGCTCTTATAGACATTTTTTCGTGGAAGAGCCTTTAAAATCGATTTCGTGCACTTCTAAATTTACTCCTAAAAGAGCGGATTTAACGTAACACCTTTCATGTAGTCATTCTGGGAAAGCCCCACTATTTATGTTCAACACAGTTATAACAGAAACTGAGCCAGCATGCCACAGAAAAAAAACTAACTGTCCTCTTTACCACGATTATACTGTAGAAGTCTATATCTGCAACAAAAATAATTGTGTGCACGCGGAAAAAAATTATGAAAAGGTTATAGGATTTTCAGTTAAACTAGGGACAGCATAGATTTTCTGTAAAGATTGCCAAATTTTATGCAGCGTTTACCAAATTTTCAGTTCTTTTATAAATTTACGGATATTTTCTGTAACATTTACTGAACTTATCAGTCAAATTAACATCTTTAAATTGTAAAATATGATCAAAAAGCCTGTAAATGTTACAACAAATATCCTGAAATTTTTGTAAATGCTGCAGAAAATTCGGTAATCATTACAGAAAATCGATGCTGTCTCTATGGTAACTGACAGTCCTGTAACTTTAGCAGAATTTTTTTCTACTTGATAGTTATAATTTAATCGCAAGGTCTCGAACGTTATGAGTTGTTTGAAGGATTTAATGTAAATCCCATATAAATAATATGAAAATGTGTCATGCAAAAAAGTGGTTTGTTTAAATGAGTGCAGGTCATATACGCAACTTGAAGCGTTGGTGAACGGCCAAAAGGTTGGGTCACTAGGGTTGGTTTGGAAGTTTTCCAAGGAACGACTGGCTGACGAAACAGCCATCGTGGCGCCTCTGAAACTTGCTTTATAGAGATTCTGGTGTCAAACCATATCTGAGATTTTATTATACACTTATATTTTAGTGCACATTTTATCACAAATTTCATTGCATGTGCTGTGCAGTCTATCACGATTTTACTTTTTATAGATTAACCCTTGGTCAATATATATAACCAGTCAAAGAACTCGTATTTTTCACGAAGAAAAAGGACTGATAATCTATAGAGTATGTTGATAGAATGCGTTTTCTTGTAATATTTTCAGAACATTATGTGAGAGTTAAAGAAAATGCTGCATGATTTACTCGAAATTCTTTTAAGATTTATAGATAAAACTTTGCTTTCCTTATTCCTTCTTTATGACCACAACATTATTGTAACACAAAAAGATGTAATCTTTATCCTAATCTCAGAGTAATCTTTACCTGCAACAAAAATTAGTTGGACGTGGTAAGATTCACCCACCACATTATCAATGCGCAAAAATTCAAGTTAACATACTGGAAAATTACTCACAACAAAAACTCACTTCGGGGTTTTCTGTCGTGCTGCAATTCAAACTGCATCATATTTATTTAAATAAAAGTATATCTAAGGCAAATACTGGCAACTAGATGTTTGCCACACATGTCAACATTTCAAGTGTGTGATGCTGTAAAGGGGAATACGTGAAAAAGCTAAGTTTTTGCTGTATTCTTACACCTCTTTTTTCGCACAGTGTATTCAATATTTGATACTTGCGTCAATGCGTGCTCAGCCAAATGATAATACAGAGCATCCCACGTGTCGGTATCAGCAAGCGCCATGCCAACTCGAAGGGAGGGAAGAGAAAAAAAGAATTGAAGAAAACATGCGGGGGATACAAGAGAGCAGAAAGGGTGGCACTGAAAGGGGAAAATGGTAAAGAGTCATGAAAACGACACCCGTTAATGGACTCCCCCTCCCCTTCCCATGAATCCTTGTCTCGACTTCTCTTTTAAAGCACAACGGTCACAATAGATCGTTCATTACCGATGCTGTGATGTAGTGAGATGCAATCACAAGTGGAGGTATAAAGTAGAAATAGTAACGATGCGGTAAAGGACGCGCAGCGCGGTGCCATCGGCTGTCGATACAATAGACTCGAGAGGATATTGACGTGATGAGAAGATATTTTTCACCCTAAACATGTAATGCAATGTATCAGATATATCCCAAAATATTCCATTTGTACACAATAAAATTTTTAGGTAATTATAACCTCACGTACTTCCCTATAAGTCATTTCCTTCACTAGTAAAAATATTTGAAATTTTAATATACATTTGTATATTAAATCTAAAAACTCGGTTTCTGGAGTATTCGTTAAGAGGCTGCATATACAATTTCATAAATTTGTTTATTGATAAATTCTTAGAAAAGTCTGGTAATTTCACTTTACACAAATTAAAATTAATTTTGGAAGTAATTTTATATTTTAAGTAATGAAGCATAATTTTTTTTTTAGTAAAACATAAATTATAATGGGTTTTAAATGCGTTACTCGCGTTAAAATTCTTACAATCACAGTGAATTTTGCGAAGTAAAATTCCACCCGGGCATTGCACTTTGATTATAAATAATACGAATATATTCGATACATTTTAATTCAATACTTTACTTCTAAAAATCTGAAAAGATTTGAGTGCATTGCAGAAGTTTAATGCTTTTACACATATTAAAGGACCCCGCACTAAATGCCGGATGAAATATCTGTTAAAAAAATCCAAAAAAATAGACAGTTTTAGCGCTATGCGGCGCTAAGCGCTCAAGATCAGTGAATAAAACGAATTACAACAGATTTTGTTGCAAAAGCGATGTCAACATAGAAATCACGGTTCAGATCGTGGTCTGTCATATTTTCGCCTACACCGTTCACTCATCTAGACTTCAAGTGGTGGTCTTCGAAGTTGAGGGCGTCTAAAAATTGCAATGTTTTGCATATCAGGATTATTATTTCCATCAATTCGAGCCATTTGTCCTGGTTGATAGACTCTATCGCACACATAGCAATTAACTCGAACTCTGAATGCCATTTTTTAAACCGTAAGAGAAACAAGCTCTTATGGTCTTAAAAGGCAGAGGAATGTATTAATAAAAAGAAAGAAAAATTCAGAAACAACAAAATAAAATAAATAAACACAAGAAACTAAACACAAAAAGGGAATAAGAAATACAACACAATGAATACAGAAGGGAACAGATAGGAATTTTGTTTCCTAAGCTTACCAATAAAATTACTATCCGCCTTCGAGACCTTTCACAAAAGAACTGACAAGCATATCATCGTCAATGGAAATAATAAGTGAATGCTGTTTAAACTTTGAAAGTGAAGAATCAACTCTAAATATTATTTTGTAAATTATTTAAAAAATGGCAATTATTTTTTTCTTTATGTGAAAGAAGTTTTCAGTTGCAAATATTGAAAAATCGAATTTCGGTCATTTTGGGGCGATCCTAATGAACATGGGGAGAATGGGGATAAATGTGCATATGATGGTAACAGGATGTGAGCATATGAGGATCTGAGTATATGAGCATTAAATGTATTATTGGCGCGCCTGTGTGTGTGTGTGTGTGTCCGCTTAAAGAATTCAGACACGTTTTATATTTATGTAACGAAATTACAATTTTAGGTGGGTGAAAAGGGGAAAAGAGATATGTATGTGGTGAATGTCAGAGAGAAATATTAATGAGCATACTTATGAAATTGAGGGAACATTACTTCATCAAAAGGCTAAAATTACCCAGATTGCAGCTAGTGGCTTAGAAATTATTTAAGCCGTTGTAAAAGATGCTTATCTTTTTCCTTTCAGACGAAGCTTAAAGCTTCGCTACAGTAATTCATTAAAGCTTTTCGCTGCAAGTGTAATTATTACCCTTTCAGAGATATTATACGTATATATGATGACACTTTAGTTACACGAAGCGGACTGTTCCGCTGGATTTTTTCTAGCGTGCGACAAAACGTGTTAGAGGTGGTCTGGCTACATTGATAGTAACGATAATGATGTCGAGTTTGGACATGAAGCACTCAAGCAGCAGCAACTGGTACGTTGGTGGATGGTGGACTAATTAGCATCTCGAGAGAAGTGAAACGGATCGATCGATACCGCGTACTCTCGCTGCGGTGGTTTTGGCCCGGCTTTCAGACAAGATAGTTTGAATATCCGGTTTTTTCAATCGCTTGTCATAGTACATACATTTCCGTTATCATTATATTCTATATTGTGATATGCCAATGAGATGCACACGTTCATATTTCATTGTACCATAACTGTTCAATTTCAAGAACCAAGAAACCGTTTTTCTTACATTTCTGTCCATAATTTGAACTTGACTCTTTGCAGAACAAAAGAGATCAAATATCTTGCAGCTAAATTTTCGAGCAGTTAAAAGTTGAGCGTATTTCGATGAAAGTTTCATCGAGGTTAGAAGAATACTACCGACGTCATCTACTACGGCACATTGTCAGCTGTGCCAAGCAAAACACTTTAGTGAGCAAAGTGTAGTCGGTATAACGTAGAATCGATACCAAAAATAAAAAATAATTTTTGCTTATAAATCTTGTTTATAAAAAGCAACTGGCACACGTGAAATCGCCATTTTGCTCCAATTTAATGAACTCAAACGACGGCAGGCAGCGCTGGCGGCGTAATTCACGCTACTTTTCAATCAAAAGTGTAGTCATTAGGAGGCAAAAGAATACCGAGGCAAGGTTAAAAACGCAAAATTATCTTCATTTCGTGTTAAGCTTAAACGGCAGTTAATTTTTGTTGCAGCCAACCTTTCACCTGGTATCGATGTAAACTTTATCTTGTGTTTTTTCTATGTTAATTGTTAAAATACTTTTTTTTTTAAATTGTGACTACCCTGATAGCACGGAGCTTTCCTGGAAAGCTCTGCGGGAACATTCGGAATGGAAGCTTCTAATGTGTCCCCTAAGGGTTTACATTTTTCTTGTACCTTCTTCTCTATTCCTTTACACCCCCCCCCCCC
>NC_046662.1:1844600-1874739 GCF_010883055.1 Belonocnema kinseyi | reverse complement strand
TGGTGGAAGGGGGACCTACAGTTTAAGGTGGGTTCCGAACCACCAAGAGCAACAGCTTTAAGTACTTAGAGAAAACCTTTTTCTCTAGAGGTACCGGTCCCAAGACTCTCCTGAGATGAACAACTCCCCTGCTAGGCTAGTGTTCACCGCATGGGCCGCCGAGACTCTTCCTGAGTGCCAGGCGGGAATCGACCCCGCAAGCCGACGAAGTAGGTCCAAAGCCTACGCTTTAGCCCCCACGACCATCGTCCCACTTACGGTTTACGCGATATTTATTGATGATACAACAAAATGGTAATGTGTGTTTAGGACCTTCTCAAGCGGCGGACATTTTACACTTTCCGGAAACGTCCAGTCTTCTCAGGGTAATAACAATTCTTTTCATTGTTGCAGTGATCTTAAATTCGACCGCATCGGCACTAAAACGACGGATACGCATCCGTCGTGAAGGACGATGGCGACTGCGAGTTTTCCACCAAACTTTTCCAACGTCGGTGTAATAGAAAACTGGTAAGTGGAAATGAGAATAGAAAAAGATAAATTGTGGGTTTCGAAGTTTAGGTGCACTTGTTGGAAAAATATAGAAGAAAAAATTCGAAATAAAGCAGTCATTACTGCTGGCATTGAGAGAAACTATGCCGGGAATAAAATTATTCATTTTTGTGTTGGAAAAGCAAGTAGACACTACACTACTACCGCCTCGCGTATGCATGCTTTTCGTTTTTCTTGGAAACGTTTTCATTATCGTGGTATTATTCGACGCTTCAAGCCGCTTATTTGAAACAGAAAAAATTATGATTGCATAGTGCTCTGTGCAGCGATGAGTATATCTGATTTTTTGGGTGGAGTCTTGAAATTGATATTACATGTGAGCATATCTACGTCCAAATGTAACTGAAGTTTTATGAAGGAGATAAATTGCCTAAACAATGCACAATATGAAAAAAATAATGAGAAAAAAAACGTTGCATTTTTCTATAGAACACGTAATTTTTTTATTTATTTATGAAAAAACATTAAAAATAAAATATTAAATTTGTGGACAAACACACAACTTACAAAAAAAAAATAATGAGACAAAAGTTTCTCAACCAATAAAGAGTCACAAATTTTTTATTAAACAATCAAATTAAAAATTTTTAAATTTAATTTTTGACGAGCGATAAACGCTATGAAAAAAAGGAGACAAAGTCGGTCATCCAAAAATGAGCAATAGATTTTTCATAAATAATTGGTTGATAAGACGCGTTGGTTTTGCTTGAATTGAAAAAATAGCATTAAAAATAAAGCAATTAAATTTTTTGAAAAAGACACAAGTACTAAAAAAAATGATTAGACAAAAGTTGTTCATCCAAAAAGGATCTGCAAATATGCACGTTTGTGTGAGAAAATATGTGTTTTATAATTCTTGTAAAACTTCTGACGGTTTAGCGAAGTTCTTAGAGTTCAAGGGAGTATATGAGGAAGCTGTCAATTCTTTAAGAGATGCGTTATTTTTAGACAAGCCGTCCGGAAACGTTGGCCCCCTTGGTGCACACGATATTTTATGTAACAAAGGCATGATTTACAAGTGTACTACGTTTGACATTTGAGGTTAGTTTGACGCGTCCATATTCGTACACGAACCACAGTGAATTCGCATGTGCGGAGAACGATTATGATCGCTCTCGTGAAAGGAAACATCAACTAAAAATCATACTTTATACATTCTTTCAGGAAAGTTTCCGAACATGTTCAAGACACAATCAACTAGATCATTTCGGAATTTTCCCAAAAATAACTTGAGGAAAATTCCATAAGGATTTCGGTAATTTTTCCAGTGGTCAGCAATCTTCCCGAAAATAATGATGGGAAAATTTCCTACATGGAGAAAAATGGAAGTGAAAAATTATAAACCTTTGTGTTTGTACTAAGAGACTTGGAAATTCTAGCAAGAAACATTACTTACCTTTTTCGAGAATGGGGGGGTAAACCCCGCATAGCCCCCCCCCCCACTCTTCATTTTTTATCCACATTTTAAGCCGCAAAACCGGCCCAGTCTGAGAGTTTCACTGTAGTTAAAAGATCCTTGAAAAGCTTTAAAATTTGATTTACAAATCTTGAGAAATCTAGAAGTTGTTTAAAATTTGTTCCAATTAGAAATAATTATTTTTGAAGTTTATTCAGGACTTCTAAATATTTTAATAAGTAATAAAGGGTAAACGATCAATGTTTCGAATCAAAAAATGTCGTCTTTAAACACTTTAAATTTTAAATTATTAAAGTCTTGAAGTGTGCATTTTGAAATTTTTAAAATTAAAAATGTCAGCGTAAAAATAAAAATCTAAAATGAAAAATTTCGAAACTAAAAGATTTTCAAATTACGCATTGTAAAGTGAATTCAGCGAAACAGACTGGTTTGAGGCACCTTATTTCACTTCGTCTAAAGTCTCTTCGAAAGATAAACGCTTCCGCTTGTTTTCCTTCGACATTTTCGTAATGCCTGGTTACACCTGGTTACGCAACGCATGACATAAACACTCAGTGACTGAAAGCGAACTGAAGCGAATGTCCTGCGATATTTTTGTCACTGATTGAAAATGACTGAAGCAGACAACACGATTAACCGCCGAGGATGCTGACCGCTTTTTGCATACAGTCGTTGCGTTGTGGGGTTGCTCCGCTGACCTAGCAGCGTAACTCTCTCGCCCCCTTGGGCGAGTGGGAGTGGGGGGGGGGGGGCTGCCGAAGTGTCATTATCCATATTAAGACCAATGGAAAAAGAATCACGTAGGGGTGGGTCAGAAGTTTCTGAAAAATGTATCGCGTATTTTGTGAATGGCCCCTATTCACAGTAAAAAAGGGATACATTTTGTTGCAGAGCATTTTGTTCTAACGATCATTTGATTCTCGAGATCATCATTATCAGTCCATTAGGATCAATTTGATCTTATTTTTTGGTTCATTTGTCAGGCTAAACAAAATGGCTGCCAATTCTTGACATTGGTATCATAATGACATAACCTGAAAATGGTATATAACCGCACGCAAGTGACAACTACATTTAACAGGTGATATTTTCTAATATCAGATTTCGTTATTTTTTAACTTTTCAAGTACTCTGCACGATCAGAAACCATAAAATGCTTGCATATGAGCTAAAGCACTCTGAGAACGTCACTTTTCTTCACTGTTAAAAATGTTTGCAATTTTAATATACATTTACCATACATTTATATAGTAAATCTAAGAACTCGGTCTATGAAATAGTTATTAAGAGGCTGCGTAGTAAATTTAATATACATGTATATTGATCAATTCTTAGAAGAGCCAGGTAATTTTATTTTACACAAATTAAAGATAATTTTGGCAGTAATGTTTAATTCTAATTAACGAAGCATTACATTTGTTTCTAGCTGAACATAAATTATACTGGGTTTTAAATGGATACGTTCAATTAAATAAATAATTAAGACACCTAACCTAAAAGCAGCAGTACTCGCGTAAAAATTCTAACATTGATCGTGAATTTTGATGTACACCCCACCCGTACGTCGCACTTTGATTATAAATAAGAATTTGCTCGATGAATTATAATTTATTATTATAGTTTTAAATATTTGACAAGATTTGAATACATCAAAGAACTTTAAACTTTATGCACTCTATTTTACTATATATGTATATTATTTTACAAGATAATGGTATATTAAATTTACTACACGTGTATGCATATCGCTTCCAATACATTTATAGTAAAATCGCTATAGAAATTTCTAACAGTGTTGGTTTGACTTCATACATGATCCCCATTCATATCATTATGATTTCAGAATTAGATCATTTACTCCGGCCGATCAAAATGCTCTTGAATTTGGTATCATTTTTGTTGCACATCAAAATGATATTGATTTGCGTATCATTTTGAACACTTTTTTTGCTGTATTCTGGTCCATAGAAGAGTTTATAAGCTGCCAGTAAGGCGGGTAAGTACAAACTTTACTGAGGGGTACATACTAGAAAAATTCAGTTAATACATTTTTTTTCACGCGGGCATAATCATTCTCAGCGCATGCGCATTCTCTGCTCCTCCTCCTGTTGCGTAAACGGCCATAGCTGCGTTACATAAAAGATAATATTTAACGAACTCAATTTCTCAAAAGATGATGTCCAGAGGCCATTTCCGGTCTCGCGCACTCGAATGGAAAACGCAAAGGGTGCAAGTAATTAAATGGCGTTGCGAAAATGTAACTGGTACCATTGTTGCCGGAGTTGATAAAACGAGTAGGCCTTCTGAAAAGAACGAGTAGAAAAAGCTTCGAATGGGGGAAAAGTAGGCCTCTCACTTTGAAGCTTTGATTAAAGTTCTTTGAGGAGAATAGCTTTGGGAATCCGCGTGTACTACAATGTGTCGCAAATTTCTCTAGTCTACATACATGTAGATTGCACACACATTGCCCATGCATATGGCTTGTACACATTTTTTATGTTAATTCGAGAATCAATGAATATTTTTCAATGCTCGTGGGTCTATTTTAATGAGGGAATTTCAAGGTTAATTTTTCATTTATCTGTTGTTTTTCTGTGTTGCACACATATAGTATACGATTGTGTAGTGACGATTGTTTACCCAAGCGGAAGAGAGATAAGTTTGATCTCTATTACGCGTGAAATTCTCATTACTAAGTAATTAGGCTTAAGAAATAGAAATAGCTTTTTTTAGGTTAGATGTCCTCGATCGTACTTCATTATGAGGGCATTATTATAGGAATTTTGTTTTCGATTTACAATAGTGGCATCCATGAACTCGTGAAATGTCTGATATACAAATCCGTGTATTTTCCTATTTACAAGGTACTTCGAGGATCTTATTCTCATGCTACTGGAGTTGACTTTCCAATTTCGGGTATACTGTCGAATGCTAATAGTTTTCAGATCTTGATTCCTATTCCTCCGTGCGCGATGCGCACGAACTGCTTTCGATCCGGATGACTTGTGTGATTTCTCCTGCTTCAGATCTTTCTTTCTCATATTTTCTTTTGTTCCGCAATGACAATTTTCACGCTGTAAATACAAAACCGAAAAAAACTGACAATCATCGCATCTGCATAATTTTGTATCCATTCTGACAGTTCCTACAAAAACTACATCAGTAGGTTCAATAGTTAAGATGCTTTCTAAACCTAAATTGAGTTAAAATTACGAATTAAAATGTAAAAAGGTTGTGTGTCTAGGTATTATATTTTATACTATTATTTTCAATTGACACAATCGATAAAGTCTCCCCAAGGTGGCAAATTTGCTTTAACGTTATTAATAACTTATTTCAGCAATTTGCCACGGTCAGGGGCCTGGGGACCAATCAAAGGTTCCCAGGTGCTTTTTAATCATCTTTTCTCTCCTCTCTCTGGTTTGCTTCCTTTCATCTCTACTTTATTTAATATTAGAATATTTCACAAACACTACCTGTTAAGAAAAGATTCACTTATCTTCTGCTATCGCGAATACTGCGTATGCCAAGTGCATTGCTGTCCTTAGAAATATTAGTATTCAAAAATTCAAAAAATAAAATATTATAGGCGATCAGTTATTGGATATATTCTGGGGAAAAGGGAAGATCCATCTTTTACTGCATTCTCGTTGCACAACTGAATTTTTTAAATAATGTTCACTACGTGAAATCAGTCTCAAAAGTTGCCTAACCTTGAAATGATTGATAAAATCGACAAAAATAGAATTGTTATTAATTTCTCTAAATCGCGACGGAGGCCTCTAACGACACGCGAGAAAAAATAATTCAGGTTAGAATTGTTTATTTAACAGTAGTTATTTAGAGGTTTCGTTTTTTTCTCTTTAGGGAAAGGTTACCATTCTCATTTAATCCCAATGATCAAGGTCTCATTTTGTTCTCAAGAGGTTTCTCTACATTTCTATTTGGTTTGACTTTACTCAAAAAAAAAATAAATTACGAAATCATACAGTTATCATTGTCATAAACAATCATAGTTTAAATTTTAAGTAAAGCCTCCCAAATAGAATTGTAGAGAATCTTTCAAAGAAAAACATGAGGCATTGATCATTAGGATTAAATAAGAATTGTAACGTTTCCCTAAAAATAGAAAGCAAAAAGCAAAACTCTAAATAACTGCTGTTAAATAAACAATTTTATTCGGAATTATTTTTTCATATTACATTACACTCTCATAAATGAGAATTCAAAAATCAACGAAGAGCTATTTGGTTAAGATTATCTAGAATTTTAAAAAGTATATGTGTTAAGTTCATTTTAAGTTGCAGCGAATAACAAGTGTTAAGTAGGTATTATTGAATCTTATAGTCATTTGAAGGTATGTCATGTGAAAACAAAATATTTTTAAAACTATTAATTTCATTCTGCCATTATTAGAAATAGAGAAATTCCGGTCGTAAATCTATAAATTAAACTATGATTTTAATTGTGCTGATATTTACAATTATTTCTTTGTAACGAAAGAGGAAAGAAAAATAGTGGGCTTACGTTTTTTATATTTTTGATATTTATTTACTTTTAGAAGTTCTATATATCCTCTACCAAGTAGCTTTTTCGAAGATTTTTCAATATCATTTACTTGACGATACTTCAAAACAACTCGTAACCAAATAAAGGATTTTTACGATCATAAATCTATCAAAGGACATTTTATCATACTCTGTTTTAAAAATTCATCAATGATTCTTTCTATAATAACAGCAATTAATTTTGCATATCAGGATTCGCGATAGCAGGCGGTAAGTGAATCTTTTCTGAACAGGTATTGATTGTAAAATAAGTTAATCTTTATCGTCAGCTCTTTGCGGTAGTGCTCTTCTTCTCTCTTTCCACTGTCTTCATTTTCCCTTGTTTTCTTTTTTCTCTGTTACTCTCGGTCTATTCCTTCCCCCCTTTATCCCTCTTTCATCTCCGGCATCCCTCCGTCCATCTTCCTCTCTCACACAAGGATCGATACTATCATATCGGGATATCGCACTGTGTGTGTGGGTATGTGTAGGTGTGTGGGTGGTTGGGTGGTGCAGCTAGGGATGGCACGACAGGGATTCGGTAACGATCCGACCGTGATATCTCCGCCAGGGCATTCAGACTCGCGTGTGCCACGATTCTGGATATAGTGGCCGTGCATGCAGTCGTCTCACCGACACATAATGTATGTTTAGAGTACGTTCACTCACACTAGAATACAGCAGCGCATCGGTGCCTTGCAGTGACTGAGGCTTGCTCTGCTATTGATGCCTCCAAAAGAAACGTAAAATGCATTTGGCAAGACCGACTTACCTATAATAGTTATGTCCTTTTTCTTCTTCTTCTTCTTCTTCTTCTTCTTCTTCTTCTTAACCCCCTCCCTTTTTTTCCTTTAACGCCACCACCAACTCCACCAACTTTTCCCTCCCAAACAAACGCCTCTCAGTTTCCTTTGTATGAAACTAACCCACGCGTGGCATGACCTCCATCGATCTCTTTTGTAAGAGAATGGTAATTGGAAAATTTTTTTCTAGTTTGATAGTTATTGGTTCGCGAGAGAATAACAGAAATAGCGAAGGGCCGTAAAATGTTTGAGGAACGCTACACGGGATTGAAATCCT
This sequence comes from Belonocnema kinseyi, assembly GCF_010883055.1. Classification (NCBI taxonomy): domain Eukaryota; kingdom Metazoa; phylum Arthropoda; class Insecta; order Hymenoptera; family Cynipidae; genus Belonocnema; species Belonocnema kinseyi. The sequence goes on along the minus strand of NC_046662.1, from coordinate 1,867,143 downwards.
TGTTGGCCCCTTTAATGCAATTTATTTGCCGCTGAAGGGACAAACTGGTACCAGAAAAAGTGAGAAAGTGAGAGGGGAGTGGGCACGTCTGACTCGAACGCGTCCTGTACCACTTTCTCGTGCCAGCTACGATTCGAACCTTACGAGCAGTTTGTATAATAAACGTAAAAAACCACCTCGAAATAAACGTAAATCGATAACTTTAGATTGAATGAGAATATTCTTTTAAATTCTTTCTAGAATAGAAGAAAGGGAAGAGTGGTGTCTAGAAAACTACCAGATACTTTTCTCACAACAATGATATCTTTGGCATATTCCAAGGATGTCGAGATTTCCGTCCAGTGAGATATCCTAAAAATATTTTGTGCTATCTCGATGCGAACGAAGAAGACATTTTCCGTTCGAAATAAAACTGTTGTTCCTATAAAAATACATAGATCTCGGTGCGGCTGCTTCGGTATTATTTTCTTTCGCCATTATTTAAAAAAGCCTCTGAATAAAAATAAATTCGATTATTTTCGTGTACCTTGCAGTAAATGAGTAACAACTGTTTCTGAAAACGAATTTAGCGTTTCTATAGATTAGGATTTTTAAAACTATGTAAAATTTAGAAATAGAGAGTTTTGAACTTATCAACAACTTGGCCGGCTACATTGCACATTCCGTGGGTTTACAGGTCTACACGTGCATGTAGATCGACGCCACAGGTTATTGGGATGAATTCTAGTGCGAGTTCATAAGTAAAAAAAATCTTATATCTACTTTATCAGAAATTTGGTGCAGAAGATGATTCATTTTCAAATATTTTGAATTAGCCTGAGGGCAAATTATTTTCTGTGCAATGTTCTTTTAGAACTGTAGGCCAGACCTAAAGTCGCTGTGCTCCGCACCTGGCTTGATGTATTTGGCGGCCGGGGTTCATGGTGTCCGGAATTTTCAAGCCATAGATAAAGCTTAATTATAGCCCCAAGACTGAATGAATAGCAGTCTCTTGGAGAATATGTTCACATGTACTTGCTTTAAACGGGTATTACTCAGTGACATTCTGTCAGTAGTTTGATCAATGAGGTTCAGTGCCAGTGATTACTCAGTACCAGTAGTCATCTGGTCGTACGCGTTGTCGTCTATCAGCTGGTTGGTGTGGCACTTGTCATTCGTCACTTTTGAGATAAACTTTGCAAAATTATCTTCTAAAAACCGCACTTTGCTCTCAGAAAATTAAATTACGACCGGGCTGCAGTATAAAAGGATATAATATATTGTGCCTAACTTTGGGAAGGACCGTCGTTGTTGTGTCAACGTGTCACTGTGCTCAAAGTCAACGCCAAGTGACCAGGGGCCTTCACACTTTCAAGTGAAAGATATTACATCCACTGCTTATTGCAATCAGGCCCCAAATATTTCTTACCAGCTCCTTGCATCTATCGTGTATGTCTGTGAAGTAGTAATTCTCTTACGATCTGGAAGGGAAATGTCTATGAAACTAATTGCCAGAAAATACGAAAAATGGCAATTGCTGGCATTTTGGTTAATTTTTCGGTCTCTTCTGATTCTTATACTCTTCTTTTTTTGGCAAACGAGTACCTAGATAGGCGTTTCTCGAGTTTAGAGAAGACGTACGTTGCATCAATAGTTGAGATGAAATGGGTGTTTCTCGAATTAAAAGAAGTAAAATGTGAGAATCAAGAACGAAATAATTAAAAGTAAGGTTTTACTAATTAGTGGTATCACGGCTTTAGATATTGAATCGATAAATTCTCTTGTAAACGACTGTGTAAGTTCGCCAATATTATTTTGGCAAGCTCCCACACTGAATCAACTGCGGATAATAAGTGTTGCCATGGATCGTGTTTCCATTAATCACCTGGATAGATTCCCCAAGAGTATAAACATTCTGCAAGTAGTTCATTTTTAGATGTTTCCAGATGTTAATTTACATCAATTTTCGGTTTATTATTTATTATAAAAGCCAATCAACTACACTCTTGGCAGTTTTTCAATTAATTAAGATTTTCGTCTGTAGGAGGACGGTTCCTTTTGCAGTTTTATTGATCTCTTTTCTTCAAGATTCTTGTACCAATTTTTAAAAGGAATATTCTCATATGTATATTAAATTATACACTCTGTAGTAATAGATTGTAAAAGCGGAAATGATTTACTAGTTCGTTACGTAAGCGATTAGCGACACATCCATTACGAGGCCTTCGTAACACAAATATAGCAACAAGTCTGCAGTGCTAATGATAGAATCTTCATTCGTGTCTGGCGAGGGCATCAACGTTCCCGGAATCCAGGGTATTCCCCCGCGACTATCAAGAACCTTCCGGCTTCTGAATTAAAATTTTTTTCAGATAAGGATTACCCCTTCCCCAGATACTTGACATTATTTTCCTCAATGCAGAAATTCCCTCCCCATATTTTATGAATCGAGCTCATATCTTGTGAAAGTTGCTCAAGAGATTATTTGCTTGCATATGAAAACTGACCATATAGATCGCATATTCAGTATGTTGGAAATTTCTTGAAACTTGAACCAGTTTTGAACTACCAGAGTTGTTGAAATGAACTTATCGACAGAAATATCAGGAATTTCATCTTGCTTGGCTTTGAAAGCAAACCTTGAAAAGTTACCTTGTTAGAAATTGAACAAGATCTTTCTATAACAGTGTAATGCGAGAGATTTTATTTTAATGACTTCGAGAAACGGTAATCATAACTGCTAATTACTAATTACATGTATGAGACAATTTGAAGGCAGTTCTTTTTCGCGCTCAAAAATATTAGGAAAATTGGTTGGATAACTGCATTTTTTCAACCTCCCTTCCCGGTCGGATTCGCGCCTGCCTGGCTCATTTTGATTGGACGTATAGCTGCAAGTTATCGACAATATCATCTCAGAAATGAAGACCGACCGCATTTCAGAGAGAGAGAGAGAGAGAGAGAGAGACATACCAGTTTGCCAATATGCTCCACAATTGAAATTATTATCGCTATACATGTAATATCGCGTAGTTCCGGAACAGAATAAGTATTGGTGGCATGTTCGCACAACTGTCAGCATCGAAAAATGTACCTAGGATTTGGAGAACGAAATAGTATCCAGTGTTACCGATAAGGGAAGACGAAGAGATTCCAGCTACATTTCGCTATTTGCTAGTAGTCGTTACTTCTTGATTTCTCAGTATAATATATTATATACTATTTTCCTCCCCCTTCAGGGCCATTTTCCTTCATCTACTCCTTCTTTTTCCTAAAAGCGTGCACCTATACAATTCTCATCGAATCAAATTTACAACTCTAGAAATTTATGGCTTCAATTTCCAAGCGGTTTCAGCGGGCCAAGAAATTCTCGATAGGTTCACGTGTTGGCGTATACTATATCCGTTATGTATTATAGCTCCTTTCCTCTTGCCTGAATGCGATAATGGAGCAGCAAACAACGTGTAAGTGCATCGCGCATTTAGGCGTGATAATGACCCTGAAATTCGAAAATGTATTAAGATAGGGCACGTTCTTGTCTTCTTCACGACGTTCTTTGGGTAATTTGATGACAAAGTTATATGTATACTGAACAGTGTACAGGTGCTTACTACTAATACTAATGTAAAATCATGAATAGTTAATAACTAATATATAACTAAAGCGTTTAAGTTTGTACAACTAAATGCATATAACTAAAATATAATAATTGATTGATGATGAAAATACCTGAAAAATATAGACTATGATTTTTCGAGAAAAAATGAAAGATTTTTCAATTATATAACGTCGAACTTGATCATATTTTAGAGTGATGACCAAGTGATTAAAAATATGATTTCAAGGTGAATATGGAGACTGATCATATTCAGATTGCAAAAAGTTGCGTACTTATACACTGATTGGACTAAGAATTCATTTTTTACACAACCCTTCCAATAAACCTCCAGTTATATGAGACTGAAGGTAACCCCCCTCCTATTTCTAAACACTAAGAAATATTTGTTTGAATCAAAAGAAATTTTTTTTTATATATAGGGTCAAAAAAATATTTGTTTCATTTAAATAAGGTTTATTTGATTAAAAACACCATTGTTTAACTCAAGCAAATTTCATTTAAATCAGACAAATTCTATCTTTGATATAGAGGGTCAAACAAATGTTTTTTGATTCACGCTGTGAAAAAAGTGGTTGAAAATTGCAAGTCGGTTTATAATAGTCGGTTTTACTATGATCCATGCGTTAATTCTACAAGTTTATTATGAACTTGCAGCGACCACTAGTGAAATTTGACAATATTTGTGTCAATTTTACCGACAAAGTATAACATTAACACAGGAATCATTGGACATAAAAATACCAGTGATTAACGTGGTAAATGTCAACCGTATTATAACCGATATTATCATGCACTTTTACCAGGTTTCTTTGAAATCAAAAATTTTACTGTAATCTAATTCACATATGCAAAAGTGTAAAAATGCATAACAATGGAAATTTTACCAGAATTTTGTAATTTCACTGCAGAGGAAAATAAATTGTCGGGCGGATGTCATTCGACAACACAACAACGCGTTCGCGTGTTTTATGTATAAAATGTAATATATTTGAAGTAATGCATCCGTTCCGGCTATATGAAGTTGGGATAAATTCATATTGCCATAAGTGTGCATCTTCTGATGCGCGGTTTTATAACCAACAGCCTTCTAAACTTGATCTCCTATAACAATACGCACGTAGGCTAATGCTGATATATGATATATAAGGTGAGTAGAAAAAGTTCCTCCTTGAGTGCAGTATTTGTGTAGAAACAGAAAAAACGTCCTTTGGACTACATGAAAGTATAATATTTAGAAATAGACTGCTTCAATTAAACAATTATAATATTATGTCAATGTGGAGGCTATGCGTCTCTTTGTCTCAAGATGGCCTCTGCGATTTTTCATTGACATATGAATTTTATCAGAGAAACGTAAAATTACACTGTCCAAAAGTGAGATTACCGGATTTTCCCTATCTGTATGTGATATAAAATTATCACAACAAAAACGAGTAATAAAAGATTTATATGATTCAAAGATTTTAATTACACGCCAGATTAACATAACAGATTATTTATACAGCAGCCTTATATACACTACTGAATTTTTTTGGGTCCATGATATTAGTTTTTATTTGGACACAGATGAAAAATTTATTTTTTGATCACAGAAGCGTCACGTGTTACAAAACCTTTGCAAGCCACTTCCCATGACTATTTGCTACTTTGTGCCGTTAGGGTAAACTCATCCATCCCTCCTCTTCACAGCTTCACGTAATATGCGGACGCTCCGGCTGCGGCCCTTGCAATATTCGTGTAAATTCTTATGATATTGCAGAACAATTTTTTTCGTCCGATTGATAATTATTTATCTGGAGAAAGTATGTTTTTACTCCAAGAAACTTAAATTACTTAATCCACGCATGGATGAATTACATACAAGGATTTCTCACTTTAAAGAAATGATTTCATTTAAATCAGGAAATATTTATTATTATGCGAAAGACAGATTCGATAAAACTAGTTTCTATCTCCCAAGAAATGATTTCGATAACTTACTCTGAATAATAATTTTCACATTTTTTTCGAACTCAATGTGTGAGATAAGATGGATTTTGCTTCGGTGTCTGTCTGTTCTTTTTGTCGCTGTAGTATGTAACCACGGCCACTTTTGAAGGAATTATCCGATTGAATTGCCCTTTGACACATTCCCGTGCAGAAATTGCCAAATGTTTGCCTTTTATCCGATTTGGGGCAGATCGGGCACACAATTTTGTGGTTGTTAAATTTGCCCCCCCCCCCCCCCGGATCAACAGCCAAGCTTGCCAGTAGATGGCGCTCCATTAATTTCGGGGACTAAAGTGGGTTGACTCCAAATCGCCCAAGTTTCAATGTAAAGTGTCAAGCGTCAAAAATATTTCAATTATTATTTGTAAAACTGACAAAATAATTGGGAAAAAATGTGAAAAGTGAGCACAAGACGAGTGCGTAGGTATAATATACTTCGAAGAAATCCTCAATTACGTGTTGAAGACTATAAGAAGTAAATTTATTAAGAATGTTAAGATGAAACCTAACCTGGAAATGAGGTTATTTATTTCTAAGAAAAGTAGCAAAAGTAATATTTCATTTGTTGAATGTGAAAACGAATTAGATCAACAATGACGTCATAAACATATTTATGTTCACGTATTTTTAGGTTATTTGATACAATCGGAATGTAAATACAACCTTCTTATTTATATTCGCTTTTGTAAAAATAACTTAAAGAGCCAGTGCGATATTATAATCCACTTATTTCAAAATAACTTTCCACAATTAAGTTTAATATAGAAATTGAAAGCAACTTCAATTTAGAAATTAAAACCAAGAATATATTGCAAAATGCTTAAATGGTTTATCATACACAAATGATGCCTGTTATATTGCGTCGTTTGACTTTTACCGTTTGCTCGAAAAAAAGTGTCTCACATACTCCAATTTTTTCATATCGCGATCTGTGAGATAACCTGATATTTATATTCTCAAATTTCAGTTAAAGAGGTGATGTATTCGATTTTAATATTATTTTATTTGAGAAACCCTTTTAATTAAGAATAAGTAAAAAAATAAATATGGCCCCGATCGGGCATCGCGTTTAATTTCGAGTCTGGCCCCGTCTAGATAGCCTAATTTTGGCCAAATTTTGCCCGATCTGGCCCCCACCAGATCCAAATTGAAATTTCTGCAAGGGTTGTTTTAAGGCCTGAAAAAAAGAACGAATTCGCTAACCAGCCACTTTTGAAGAAACGGTTCTCACTTTACCGATCGAAAATACTTTTTAAAATATAAAAAATTCCATTTCCCAGCAAAACTGAACGCGATATGAAAAAATGTATTTAAAAATGGTTCAACTAAAAGAAAATGAAAAAATGTTCTCGAGACATTTTTTTTATAAGACGCATATTTTTCTTTTCAATCTTGGAAATTGTTACTAAAAATAAGAATTTCCATTTTCGCGGTCAAACTATACAAGATATACGACAAAGAAGCACAATAATCGTTTTCAGCAAAAAAAGATCCACAAATCTGATGTGATAACAAAAAGTTTCACGGAAAAAAGTAGACTGTAAGACTTACAATTTCGAACAGTAAAGCTAAGGTTTAAAGCGTACCCACTGTGAAATGAGCAGTTTTCACATTATTGAATGCAATGTGAACCAGTAATCTGAAATTATATTGGTCGAAAGAGGATTTGTAGCAACACATAAAGCAGTTATTACACACGGAGAAAAAGATATCGCAAAATCTCTATATTGCAAGAGAGCACAATATTATAGCGTACAATCAGGTCCCGGAGCCTTGTACAATATTACAATGCACTAATATCACAGGAGAAAATGAAGTTAAATTTGGTTAGTGTCGTCTTCTATACGGCGCGGCGCGGCGTCCTTAGCGGCAATGGAAAAAAGGCAGAGTATGAATGAGTTCGAGCTATAAATCGAGACACCAGATTTAAAACAATCGCAGAAAGAAGGAAAAATTTGCTGTAGGTAAGACCTGCAACGGTTAATGATTAAACATATTTTCACTGAGGTTAGGAAAATAATTCTGAACTCGTCGATGACGATGCAAAATGTAACTGACAGATGGGAATCCCCATTTCTCTCAAATTTAATGAAGTTAAACGACGCTGGATAGTGCTGGCGTCGTAATATTGTCCCTGCACCTCGAATAAAAATGGAGCGATTATAAGATGAAAGATTATCCAGGCAAGGTTAAAAATCGAAAATTATCTTCGATTCATGTAAAGTTTATCTGGCAAGGTTAATTTTTGTTCCGGTGAATCTTTCACCTGGAATCGATGTAAACTTTATCTTTAATTTTTCCTGTGATCGTTTGTTCACTACTTGAACCCTCGCGAGATCACAAAAGAAGAAAAACAATGTGATAGCGTACTAAAGTTAAATTCTTACGTTATAGACTGCAGCACAATTATGCGGTATATGATGTAAAAACTTGCAATGAACGATATCACGATTTTGCGATACTATATAATGCGACAATTACGATATATAACGCAGGAATTACGGTAGGTATATATTGTAATTCATGCGATATAGTTTTCTCAGTGCAGTTTGACATTCTAGAGTGGAATAATAGCATTGGTAAACACTGCTCAAGTTACTGCTTCACATTGTAAGGTTTCACTTAAAAACTGGTAGACCTCAAGTTTTCCCAATGTGAATTAAAAGTGGTGAATTATACAGTTTACAACTTGTAAGCTATCCCTTTTCATGCTTCGATGGACAGTGGGATGCAAACTAGATTGTGCAGTTTGCAATAGTAATCCGGTATACCAATATAAGGCCTCACCCCGCACCAATTTCGCAGTGTAAAATTGTAACTTCTCCTTTTTCGTACTGTGTCAAATGCTGACTGAGAGTGTCAGAGGTACATTGTGAACCGAGAAAATAAATATTACTGGGCGAGATTATAAGATCTCCACTTTCAAACAGTGTTATTCGCTGAGCGAGATTTGTTTTATTTCTCACTATATTAAGTTTACTTTTATAATTTATTATTAATAATTAATTATTTTTCTAATAAAAACTAAAAGATGTATTGAGATTATAATAAACTTATATCTGCCGTACTTAAAATCTTAAAATCTTATCTTCAAATCTTGCGTAAGTGGCATTGTCGTTTAGGTCGAATTTAACATTTTCAGTTACGAGAAAATGGACCGTAATCGCGAAGTCAGTTACGTAAGGTTTTCCTTAGTATGCCCGGAGGAATAATGGAAAAATAATTTGTGAGTACAAATATCTCAAGTGTGCCACTTTTAAATCAATAGTTCTATTTTTAATTAATTCATACAGTTTTCGATTCGTTTTTATATCAAAATAACTCCCCTAAAATATTTTTGCAAAACATTTTTTTTTTAAGTTATTGAAAATCAAAGTTCTTGATCATTTTTTTCAAAAATAGATTACTTGCGAACGGTTAATCGAAATTCAATAATTAAGTTATGCAAATTTTTCTTACGAAGTCTAGTTTACGCTAAAAAGTCTTCGTTAGTAAAAAAACATTTTTTATTGTTTAAATAATCGTTTGTTTTAAACAATTGAAAATTAATCAAAACTGCTCCGCTTATAAAAGAATTCTTACGAAAATTTTGGTGAAAAATGAAGTTTGTATTTTGCAGTAGTTCAAAAGTTATTGATTTTTAGTGACTGCGCTCCGACTTCCAGCCCTAATCGAGCTTATTCGGACGCGATAGTTTAATCTTCAACAAAGTATAGTGAAATTTTCAACCAAAATATTAATTTTATACCAAAAGAGTATTTTTTTGACAAATAGGTTCAAACATTCAACCCAGTAGTTGAATTGTAGATGAATTTTCAATAAAAAAATTTAGTAGTTGGTATTTAAATTAATAATCTTCATTATTTTAAATACCAACTATTACATTTTTTTATTGAAAATTCATCTTTTTTGGTTTAAAACTCAACTACTAGGTTGAATGCTTGAACCGATTTGTTAAAAAAAATACTTTTGGTAGAAAATTAATCTTCTTGTTTGAAAATGTCACTATACTTTGTTGAAGATTGAACTATCAGAGCTGCCAGATCGTGGATGAAAGTTACCCTCACCATACCTGCCGTTTGGGAGCCGTAAAACAGAAGGTGCATGATTACCACTGTGAGTTCGTGTGTAAGCCGAAAATGTACGATTCGACTTCGGTTTTCTGCTGTACGATGATTGCCGATCTGAAAGCTTCGGAAGACTTCGGTGGTCTTCTGTTTATATCTCGATCCCCATTTGAAAGAAATGGAAGAAATTGGCCGATTTTGAGGTTATGATTTCCAGGTGTATATAATATGAATATTATTACTATTATATATATTATTAATGTTTATATTATAATTATAAAATATAACATTAATTTTAATGAATAGTTGACTAACTTTTAATAGAAATAGTTAAACTTTTAACTAAAACAATTAGTCTTCTGCAAAAAAATATTGTTAAATTTTTTTAAATCATCAACCGAAAAAAAACTAAATTTTGAACAAAGCAGTTCCACTTTCAGCCAGAAAAATTTTTAAAAAATAGTTAAAATCTTTTGAAATTGCCTGAAATTATTGAACTTAATTGAAAATTCCTTGAAATATTTTAAAACATCCTAAAATATTCAAAATCCTTTTAAATCTCTTGGAATTCTCCAAAGCTCCTGAAAATTCCTTGCAATATTAAAAATACCCTAAAATACTTTAAATTCTTTAAAATCTCATACTAAATTATTGAAATCATTTGAAAATTCCTTGGAATCTAGTAAAATATCCTGAGATGTATCAAATCCTTTAAAATCTCATATTAAATTACTGTAATCAATTGAAAATTCCTTGGAACCTTTCAAAATACTCTCAAACATTTCGAAACCTTCAAAATCTTTTGAAAAATCTTGACATCTTTTAAACATGTTTAAGTTATTATTTTTTTAATTCTTTGAAATTCCTTAAAATTAGAAAAATAGGATGAAAATTCCTTGATATCTTTTAAAACATCCTCAAATATTTCAAATCCTTTAAAATCTCATATTAAATTACTTTAATCAATTAAAAATTCTTTGGAACCTTGTTAAATACTCTTAAGTATTTCGAAACCTTCAAAATCTTTTTAAATAAATTTTCATAACTCGAGTTATAAAAATGGAATCAATAAAAATTCGAAGCTTTCGAAATTTAATTTTCAAAAACTTTTAACTCGAAGGGATTCAAATCTTCAAATTTACAAATGTAAACTTAGAAGCTTATTTATAAAAATTAATAATCATAAATAAATTGAATGCGTTGAAAATTTAAATTTATGTTAATCGATTGGACAATCTCTAAATGAAATTATTTCAGACTGAAATTTAGAAACAGAACAAATTTAAAACATAAAAAATTTAACTTTTTGTAGATTAGTTAAACTACTAAATTAAAGTTTTAATAGAAATTACTCGAGTTAAAGTTTAACTATTTCTAAAACGACTTTTGTTTATAATTATAAAATTTTATATATTTTGTTGTTAGGGTATTTTTAAATTTTCAAGGAATTTTCAAGAGATTTACGAAGATTTTAAAGGATTTTAAATATTTAAGGATGTTCAAAAAGATTTTAATGAATTTGCAATTCATTTTTAATTTAAAGGAATTTCAATGAATTTTAACAATTGTAGCAGGGTTGTTTAAAAACACTCCAAAATACCTTAAAAATCTTTAAAAGATGTCGAGGGTTTTCGCAAGTTTGTAAAGGATTTTCAATATTTTAGGATGTTTTATAACATTCCAAGGAATTTTCAAATAATCTCAACAATTCAAAGCAATTTCAAATAATTTTAACTATTTTTTTCAACTTTTCTGGTTGAAAGTGGAACTGTTTTGTTGAAAATTTACTGAACTAAGTAGGGAAATTCTGAAATTTTAAATTTCTGACATTTCATAATCAGAATTTTGTAAAGCCTAAAGTTTCTAAAGCCCATAGTTTCAAAAGTATTAAGTTTTATAAATTTCAATCTGAAGATTTTAAAAAATTTCAAAAGATCTGTAAGGATTTTAAATATTTAAGGAAGGTTTAAAAGACGCCAAGGAATTTTCAACTGATTATAGTAATTTAATATGAGATTCTAAAGGATTTGATATATTTTAGGATATTTTACTAGATTCCAAGGAATTTTCAATTGATTTCAATGATTTAGTATGAGATTTTAAAGGATTTAAAATATTTTAGGGTATTTTTAAAATTGCAAGGAATTTTCCAGAGCTTTGCAAAATTTCAAGAGATTTTAAATTATTTTAAATGTTTTAGGATGTTTTAAAACATTTCAAGGAATTTTCAATTAATTTCAATAATTTAAGACAATTTAAAAAATTTTTAGATACTTTCTTCAATTTTTCTGATTGAAAGTAGACTTGGTAGAAAATAAATTTCTTTTGTGCAAAGTTCATGTATTTTATTAAAATTTCCTTTTTTCGTATACAATTCAGCCTTTGGGATAAATATTTAACTTTTTGTTTAAATATTTATATATTTTGTTTAAAATAAATTTCACCATTTTTTTTAATTTATGTGTTTTATTCAAATTTTTGTTCAGAAAACTAATTGTTTTAGTGAAAAGTTTATTTATTCGTATTAAAATTTAGTCAACTATTAATTGAAATTAATGTTATATTTTATAATAATAATATTAACATTAATAATGCACCTTCTGTTTTGCGGCTCCCAGGCGGTAGGTATGGTGGGGGTAAATTTCAGGCTCGATCTGGCAGCTCTGTAAACTATTTTATTAAAAATTCAGTTTTTGTATTGAATCTTCAGTAGTTCAGTTAAAAATTCATCTTTTTGTTGGAAAAATTAATTTTTTGGTTAAAATTTATTTTTTGAATTAAAAACTAATATTTTCAATGATAATTTGACTATTCGATTTTTTTTGGAAATACACATGTTTTGATTGAATACTTAAACACTCTCTTAAAAAATAATATTTTTGGTTGAAGATTCATTTCTTTGTTTGGAAATTTATCTCTGCCTAATTGAAAATTAAACCACCTTATTCTTTTTTAGTAGAAAATTAATCTTCTTGGTCGGACATTGATCTTTTGTATCAAAAAATAATTATAGCTGGTAGAAAGTTGAACCGCTTGATTAAAAATGCATTTTTTAAAATAAAATTGATCATTTTAGTTTAAAAATTCGTTTCATATTGTACCTAATATGATACCCATAATAATTTTATTCAAAATAATTTATATTACCCAAGTGTTTCCCTATATCTTGGCTTGAAGTTGATCCACTTTATTAAAAAATTAATTTCGTTTAAATGATGCTTCTTTCTTTTAATTTAAAATTAATCTATTTTGTGGAATAGTGAACGCGCAAAAGTTTAATTAATTTTCAATTGTTTAAAACAAACGATTATTTAAAGAATGAAAAAATGTTTTTTAATTCCGAACAATTTTTAGCGTAAATTATACTTCGTAACAATAATTTTCATAACTCAATTATTGAATTTCGTTGAATCGTTCGTGAGTAATCCATGTTTGAAAAAAATGATCAAGAACTTTGATTGTTAATAACTTGAAAAAAAAATATTTGAAAAGTATTTTAGCGAAGTTATTTTGATATAAAAACAAATTGAAAACTGTATAAATTGATTGAAAATAGAACTATCGATTTAAATGTGACACACTTGAGATATTTTGACTCTTGTATGAAGAGTGCTGTATTACACTGTTAGAAAAATCTGTATGAGCTTTAATATACATGTGTGTGAAGCAAATATGTACTACTGCTACTGAAATTTAACATACATTGGTGTAGTGAATTTAATATACATATGTATTAAATTTAATATACAGTTCGGTATAGCAATGTGCGTGAAAACTCAACCTGCTTTCATTTCTTTAAATCTTGTCAAATATTCTCAATGAAATTATTAATCTAGAATTCGTAGACTCAGTTGTTATTTATAATGAAAGTGCAATGTGCGGGTATAATTTTTCCTAATTTTGCTCTAAATGGTCCAAATTTAAGGGGAATACAATTAATTGTAGGTTAAGTCTGTTATTTATTTGCTTAATTGAACTTTTCGACTGGAAATCCAATTGTATTTCTGGTTAGCAGGAAGAAGGTATCATGCTTTATTATTTAGAATCGAAAATTACAGCTAAAGTTATTTTAAATTTGTGAAAAATGAAATTATATAATTTTTCTTGTAAGTGATTAACATGAATGTATATGAAATTTAATATACGCGCTCTCAATGGCGATTTCATATACTTCATATATTAATTTTAACACACATGGGTATATTATATTTAATATTATTTTGAACAGTGTACATTACAGATTATTGTGGTACAAGTGACTAGCGCCATAATATTACCGGATCGCGAGTTCGCGCCACTCTCGACTGTACCTGTAAGCACTGTAGTTTTGTTTCCATTCGTCTGATTTATATTTTATAGTATAATCAAATTCCAACATAAAACTTGAATTTCTACTAAAAGCCACTTTTAAAAATCTTATGACTGTTACAGTGCGATACCGCCACACTAAATCTTTATTTTCCCGGAACAGAATAAGAATAAGTTTTTTTTATATGTTCTTTTTTATTCTTGTTCAGCCTCCTCATATTTCAGGAGCAAGTATTTATCATGTTTTAAAGTGGAAGAATAAATGTACAGTCCCTGTTTAAGCACAATTTTCAAAACCCACGAAATTTGAATCTCTTTCAGATTGTATACTTCCACATTTTATTTCTCGGTACTGGATACTCGTGTTTAATCATACTTTTTTGGCCTCAAATCAAAAACATTTAAGCTAGGAAGTAACTTTTGTTTTTCTCTTTATAGGCTGATTTCAATTTTACGGGATGCTATTTCGGTTTTCTAAAAAATTTTGTTTTTGTTTATTAGACACCTAATTCTGTATACTGCAACACTTCAAATATTGTTCCAGGAATAAAATTAAAAAACATGTAAATAAACACCGTTTACATTCTTATATTCTTATATTTGATAAAAATGTGTAAATAATTACTATAGCTTTTAGCAAAGTTTTATCAAATTCTTAGCATTGAAAAATTTTCATTTTTAAGACTTATTTCTTCTAGTTTCAGCTAGCCATTTTTTTGTAGTAGCTGCTTTTATTTTTACTTTCTGGTTTTTACTAAAGAAGATTAGTAGAACTATAATCACTCGATTCTTTTTTTAAGCTGGAAAATTAAATTAAAATTTAAATATTTATACACTTACAAGAGATCTAAGAGTAATAAATCCATTACATTTTTGAGCCTCAGACTTTGGAAAGAAATCACAAATTAAATGAATGTTTAAATGAAACATTTATTTATTAAAATTTAAATTAATTAAATTGAAATATTTTCATCGAGCATTTGTAAATCAAACTGTCCATATAAAATGTGTGAAACGAAAAAATAGAACAAAAAAATCTACCCTCTACGCGGGTACATTCTCATCGCGCGCTAGGCGCGCGGCTTGCTTCGCTCGCAAGTTTGAGCGCGCCTACGGCGCGCGTCCGTTGGTTCTCGTGCTTCGCGCTCAATGTTGTATTTATCTCGCGCTTCGCGCTCGATTATGTATTTACCTCGCGCTACGCTCCACCACTGTAATTTTGTGATTGTGAATTCTCTTTTGTTAAAAGAACTTAGCTCTGTAATTTTGTGATTTTAAACTCTCTTTTGTTAAAGCTCTTTTGGCTTTAACGAAAACATTCTCATCACGTATCTCTTGCTTCGCACTCGATTTTGTCCAAACTGTCAACTTTTCTACATCATACACAACACTTTTATATCAATTATAATACATTTTTATGTAACTCTGCCAGGGAGTACTTATTAAAGAATTGCAAAATAAAAAGCAAATTGTATTTATCATAATTATTTTTATATTTTTTTCTTACTTTTCTTTAAATTTTATTCTAAGCTGCTCTGAAACATGTATCATTTTAATAAATGTAAATCATTACAATTTATAATATGCATAAAAATTGAATCATACTAATTTTTATTTCCTTGTTTTTCTAATTTAAAAAAAAATTTCAATATTGTTTTTTACGATTAAATAAAAACTGCTGCGCATCTGCATAGGGTCTAATACAGAAACCTATATAGGGTGTTACATAAAAGTCTATGTCCTCTTTCGCCTTTTTTGTGCTTTTTCCAAAAAATTCATTTTTTAATTGTTAATCTTATGTTATACGATTAAAAGAAAATCCATACTCGTCCTATCGAAAAATGATTAATAATAAATTTATAGATCTTTTTAGGCGAACAACTGTTGTCTGGTAGTTTAAGTTCATACCTTGTGTCGTTTTTTCAAACAAAAGTGATTCATTCTAATTTGTAGTTCTTTCCAGGGCGCGCAATTTGAGCTTTCTTATTTTTTTCGTATCTCGCATAGTTTGACCAAAAAATGGAATTTTTGGATTTTTCATTATTTTTGGTACGATCAAATTTGGAGTGTTCAACTTCGCGACCAAATTAAAAAAGTTGTTATCATAGTCCTGTAGGACTTTCAAAAAGCAACGTTTTTCTTTTTGTGGCTGTTTTTCATATCGCGCGTTGTTTGGCTTAAAATGTTCATTTCATTTTGTTTTTTCGGATTTTGAAAATGCTCTAACTTTGGTCATTTTCTTTTTATCGAAAAAAGTCATGGGGATAAATTGTTTGAGTTTCTCAGTACTTTGAATAACCCTACATAGAATTTTTAAATCATGAAAAAGTGTGGTTTCAAACATTTTTGGTACGATCAAATTTGGAATTTTCATCTTTTTGACCAAATTGAAAAAGTTGTTACCATAATCTTGTAGGGCTTTCAAAAAGCAAAGTTTTTCTTCTCTTGACTGTTTTTCATATCATGCGCAATTAAAGTCCTCTATTAGCCCTGGTTTACCAGCGTAACATCTTGAATGAGATTTTGTCATCCCGGGTAAAAATTGCTTCTTTATACCTAAACTAAGTATTGGCTCTTACGAGGCCACAGCCACATTTTCTAGCTGGAAGAATCTAGGCTTTCCCTCTGCTGGCCCACGGCAGGTTATTGTCGTGTTCTGCTTGACTTAAATTATTTATATACTCACTTTTTAGAACTATATATTTTTAAAATTGAACTAGATAAAAGCTTTATTCATAAAGATAAATTTAAAAAATAATTTCTATGAATTAATTATTTTCTCGAGGGAACCTTGTAAAGCCCTCGACAAGTAAAACGGGTAATACGACTGTGAGTGCAAAAAAGTACATCAATGTTCTTATGCTTAATTATACTTGAATTTAGAAAAGAAAAAAAATACCGAGATGCAAACTTTGAAAAATTTCATTTTCTTTCAGAAAAAATTAAAAACATTTGGTGGCTTAACAATTTGAAAAGTATTTTTCTTAAAAATTGATTTAATTTGAAATCATGTAAGTACGTTTAAAAATCATATATAACAAATGGAGCTTCAGAATTCTTTTTTCCTCATTTCTAAAGTATCGAATGAATGCTGTCAAGCATTTATGATAACGCACTCAGCGTGGCATCGTAGCTATGGGGATTAGGCGTTCGACTTATAAGCGTGTGGTGCGTGCTTTCGATTCTCGGCGCTTGCGGATATTTAATCTACTGCGTTTGTCTTTAGTTATTAGTAATAAGTCTTCTCTAGACAAATTTAATAATCAGTTTAGTTTCAGAATAACGTGCGGAGTATAGTTAAGAATTGAATGTCAATAAAAATACGAGAAAACGGAGGAGGAGAATTATTTGTCTGATTTAACTTTTGCAAAGAAAAAATGTATTTTACATTTGGATTAATATTTTCCTTGTTCGAACCAAGAATTTCTGGTGATAGATTATGGGAATGTGCTAGATTTTTTTTACATTTGCAATTATAGCATCACACTTCAGAATTTAAAGCATAATCAATTTTTTAATAATTTAATAATATTTTATTTGAATCAACGAGATAAGAAATAATAGCATGTGCATTTGACCGAGCGCGAAAACACCGTTTGATGCTTCAAAACAAAATGTTTCATTGATTCGGAAGTATTTTTTCTCTCAGCGTGTGAGGGACTACCTAGATTCTAAAAAGACCCTATTAATAGGCCCTCATTGGGTTGCCTACTGATGACCTCGCTAGCTGAGCGTGACGCTTTCGCTTGCGCCCTCGATAGATAGCCACTTTAGGGCCTCGATAGAAAATAGGAAATCTAGACAGGACCCACGAGGGTGCGATTTTTCATAGTGTTTAAACGTTTCATTACGTTTGTAAGTGACCGCACACGCAATTGCATGATTTCACAAATAAATTGAGTGCAGTTATTAAAAATAAAACGTTTTTGTTGTTGTAAATTTATCATTATATTACATCGTCTGTTTCGAGTTGCTGTAATGGAATGTCTGTCGACGATTCTATACTAAGGTACAGCTGTGACTTTTGCTTTTTTAGGCGCGAGATTTCTAGTGCGAAACTATAAATTTTCCTCCCAGAAGGAAGGAGCAAGGTTTACTGAGCGAAAGTGTAACCTCTACTCTTGCGAGACCGCAGTGTACAATGTGAGCTATATCTAGCACTCGCTACAAAGTAGGGATTACTGGGTGACACTGTTAAATTATCACTCATCCCCATTCGATCTGGATGCGGATTTACAATGTCACAGAGTCAATCTTGCGCTTTGATGCAGTGAGGTTTGCTAATTTCTCCCAAAGTCTAAGAATTACTCTGTGGTTGCACGAAAGAGGCTCCGTCACTGCGCCACAGAGTAATATACTAATATTTCAACACTTTTCCGAGTATATCTTACAGTGTACTTTTTTCCGTCTTTGCCTAAACTATATTTTCATATTTTATTTAAAGAATTTTTTGATGGGACGCGTCATTTTTGCTTTAAACATGAAAAATAGTCACAAAAATAAACAAATTAACGTTTAGTAGAAAAGACACAACCCTCACTGTAATAAGATATACCAGAGATATTCCATTCATCTTCATTCATAAATAAACAATTTAATATCATCCTAGTAAATAAAAAAAGCTTAAAAAGAATTCAAAGTTAATAGGGGAATTATGTCGAATACCTAATGTAATGATTAGAAGAAATGTCTGGTCTTGTCCGCTTTAATCCTTCGCTTCTCTTTTGATGTTATATTTGGTAACATTGTTGTTTTCTAGGTTATGCCTTGAAGAATTCTTTAATTGAATAAATGATCATTCTGCATGAGAAGAGAAGAGCTATTCTATCGAATAATAGTGCGGGCTAATTTCAGAAAAATGGAATTGTGTGATGTTTATTAAAAGTACTTTTGAATTCGAAGTTTATTTTTTTATTTTCAATCCTAAATTCGAAGTAACTGCCAAGGTCTGCGTGCTTGAATCGATGTTGCGGAAGCTGGTCTCTGATGGTGAATTCGTTAATAGAAAAAAACTAGAAAAATACAAAGTATCGTCTATATGTTCACTGATAATTATTTGGACCTTATATGTCAGTTTTAAATGTGTTATATTATTTTTTTGGTTGAGTAGCAATTTTTATTCAACACGCCATAACAGAATCCGTCGGGTCGGAATTTTTAAAATTTTAGGATATTTCAACAAATTCAAAGACATTTTCAGGACCTTTTAATTTGAATTATTTCAGGGAATTATAATAGATTCCAAGGATCTTTTTTTGTTATTTAATTAATTTGAAGTGATTTTAAAGCTTTTGATATATTTTAGGATCAAGGATTTTCTGGAATTTCTGAAGATATAGAACGATTTTACAGGACAAATGAGGTTTTAAAATATTTAAAAAGATTTCACCCTCAATTATTTAGAATTATCTTGAATTTTGTAAATTCACTGGAAGTTTTTTCATTCACTTGAATTTATTTAAATTCTCTCTTTTCTACTTAATTCAGTGGATTAAAAAAAAATTAACATTTAATTTAATTGATCCTGGGGATCAATTGATAAAATAACACAGCCACACAAAAAAAAGTGTGCGGATTTGGTAACAAGACACACGTATTCCTATGGATTTTGGGGCGCTGAATTCAAATTTGGCATCAAAAATCACCCATCACGTCATGGTTGAGCCATAACCTCAAAAAATGACGAAAAATCATGCAATGAGGCAAATAAATTTCAAAATAATGCCAGTGATGCAAATTTTCACTTCAAAGACATGTCGACAACTGTGAAGGATTAACCCTTGCCATATATCAATTTATTTAACATAACTTTACCCAACAGAACCTGACCTCACCTAACCTGAATTAACAGAAATTTATTGAACTACACGCAAAGCTCTGGAATCATATTTTCCCAGTATCAAATGTGTGCTACATCAAATGGGTCAACTCGAGCCTAACCTAGAAATAAATCTAACCTAGCCTAACCTAACCTAACCTCACGAAACACAATTTAACTGATTGTGCTGTCCCGTTGTGTTTGCGGAACCGTTTGAATCAGCTTGAGCTTAACCTGCAAAGAGGTCAAACCTAACCTAACCTAAAAAAACCTAACCTAACCTAACCTAACTTAACTTCACGTAACACAATTAAACTTATTGTGTTGTCCCGTTGTGTTTGCGGTACCGTTTGAATCAGCTTGGGCTTAACCTACACAGAGGTTTAACCTATCCTAACCTAACAAAACCTGAATAGACTGAAGTAGGTCTATAAATCAATTTAATTACGATAAAAAGCAAGATAAAATGTAAACACGAAAGATAGCATAAATATATTCCTTAAGTCTAAGAAAAGCAGAGAGAAACAAATTTTGAATAAAACTCTTATTCATTTGCATGTTTCAGCTACAGTTCTAAATTTTAATTGATACAAACATTGTCAGGTTAATTGAGATGGGGTCAATTCTACTTGTAGTTCCAAGTTTCTTCAAATGAGTAATGTGCGTCTAAATTTTTAACCACCTGTAGTACAATGAAACGAATTTTATTGTGTTACAACGGGAACACTTAAGTTAAGTTGTGTTGCGTTAAGCAAAATTTCGTTAGGTTCTGTTAAGTTAGATTCATTTGTAGGTTAAGATCGAGTTAACCTATTAAATGTAGCACACATTTAAGACTGAGAACCGTACGCTTGCATAGCTACACATGTGGTTGAATTTCATTCGGCTAGGTTAGGTTCGGTCAGGTTTTTTTAGGTTAGGTTAGGTTTGACCTCTTTGCAGGTTAAGCCCAAGCTGATTCAAACGGTACCGCAAACACAACGGGACAACACAATCAGTTAAATTGTGTTTCGTGAGGTTAGGTTAGGTTAGGCTAGGTTAGATTTATTTCTAGGTTAGGCTCGAGTTGACCCATTTGATGTAGCACATATTTGCTACTGGGAAAATATGCTTCCAGAGCTTTGCGTGTAGTTCAATAAATTTCTGTTAATTCAGGTTAGGTGAGGCCAGGTTCTGTTGGGTAAAGTTATGTTAAATAAGTTAATATCAGGCAAGGGTTGATCCTTGACAGTTGTCGACATGTCTTTGAAATGAAAATTTGCATCACTGGCATTATTTTGAAATTTATTTGCCTCAGTGCATGATTTTTCGTCATTTTTTGAGGTTATGGCTCAAACATGACGTGATGGGTGATTTTTGATGCCAAATTTGAATTCAGCGCCCCAAAATCCATACGAATACGAAGTCTAAAGAATTTAAAATAATTTGGATTACTTTAAAGAATTATAAAGAAATTTTTTATTGATTTCAGTAATTTAATGTGATTCAAAAGGATTTGAAATACTTCATTAGTTTAAAGACTTTCAAAGTCTGAAATATTTAAGTGTATTTTAAAAGATTCCTAAAAATTTTCAAGAGATTTAAACAATTTCAAAGGAATTTCCAAGGGTTTTAATAATAATAGGGGATTTTATTATTTAAATCGATTTCAAAGAATTTTTGCGCAAGACATGAGGGATTTCGTAGGGTTTCGGAGATTAGAAGAGATTTTCAAATGTTTGAAAGGATTTGAAATTTTTCTTGGTATTCACTTTTAATTTTTTTAATTCTTTGAAATTCTCTTGAATTTTTTTTAATTCACTTGAGTTCTTCTAAATTGACTAAATTCTACTGATTTCAGTGAATTTTTAAAAGTTTTTATTTAATTGCTCCTGAAGTCTACTAAACTCACTTTAAATTCTTAAGTATTTCATCAAATTCTTTGAATTCCTTTGAATTTTTCTAAGCTTATATTTCAAAGTTACTGAACTCCATTAGGTGTTTTAAAAAATTTTCATTAAATTCTCCTCTCTGATCTTAAATTCCTCTAAATTTCATCTAGTTTTACCGAAATCAATGGATTTTTTTGTTATTTTTTAACATTTTCCCCAATTTATTTAAATTCTTTTAAATGTAAATTGAATTATTTCGAATTCTTTTGAATTTGTCCTGAAACATAAATGGTTCCACAAAGTTAACTAATGTCTGGAAAGTATATTCTAATTCTGTTTTTTCTTTGGAAAATAAAAAAAATTATACAGTTTTTTCTGTACAACGTCCTGTGTTTTTTGGGAGGCGCCGTTCTTTCATTAGGGTTTTTTTGCAGATGATTGCTTGTTTTTAAGCATTCCTTCTAGAATTTTAAAACTAAGTAATTTTCCGAAAAATATTTCCTGTTTTTCTAAAGAAGGTTCTGAAAGCTCCTGCGGTTTTGGCGATTATATTCAGATTGCGAGACTCGTGCTTCGCGCTGGATATTTGGGTTATATTCAGTTCTCTTTGAAACATAAAACTGTAAACAAAATTTAAAAGCATATAAAAATTAGGTTTGTTTTTCAATATAATGCTAATAAAAAAATACATTGTTTTAAATTTAGTAAATAGAGACATTCAGCCATAGGCTTTGATTTCGCTCGTTCAAACTTCAGTTCTAACACGAATCTGCTTTGAATAATTGTGGGACCGGATGCAATAAGGGCACATAAAATTTTTTCGTGCGAAAACGAAGTCCCCTGGAGGCTTTAGAACAAATTTTCGAATTTTAATTTTCAAAAGATATATATG
>NC_046662.1:1842450-1844500 GCF_010883055.1 Belonocnema kinseyi | reverse complement strand
ATTAAAATTCGAAAATTTTTTCTAAAGCCTCCAGGGGACTTCGTTTTCGCACGAAAAAATTTTATGTGCCCTTATTGCATCCGGACCCACAATTATTCTAGAATATTTTCAATTTGTGTTCAATTAGAAAAATTCAGAAAGACAATTTGTGAATATTGTTAAAATATACTAAACATAATGCTTTACGGATCTTCTCAACACATTTTTAGGTTGATATTTCTTATAATTGATCAAAAGAATTTGGACTATTTTAACTATTTTTAAATATTTTTATCGAAATTGAAAATGTGATAAGGACAACTTGCAAGTCTTTTTGCTGCATACCAATAACTCTGACAAAAAAATTCTAAAACATAAACAAAATTTGTTTCAATTTTTTAAAAACATATATTCAGTTTCTAGTAAAAACTTTCAATAAATTTCTTACTCTATCAGAAAAATGTTTTTTCAATATTTTTTTTTTAAGAAGATTCATCACTTTAATTGAAATTTTATCTCGTTGGTTGATAATGTATCTAATCTGTAGAAAATTTGCGTTTTTTGGATGCACAATCCAAGTACTTTGGTAGAAAATTCCATTTTTTGATTTAAATTGAATTGTTTTGTTTAAAATTGGCCTATTTTGTACCAATTCATGATCTGCTAGTTTTTAATTAAATCTTTGTTTGTTGAAATATAATTTATTACATTTAGCTTTAGGATTTCATATTTTTTGTTTGAAACTTTTTGTTTGGAACTTTATTCCAAATTAATTATCTTTGATAAAGATTCATTGTTTTCGTTAAAAATTAATCTCATTGATTGAAATTTTAACTTTTTGGTTTAAATTAAATTATTTCGTTTAAAATTTGTCTATTTTGTACCAATTCAACTGTTTTTGGCTTTCAATTAAATCTTTTTTTTGTTGAAATATAAACTATTACATTTATCTTTGAGAAGTTTTTTTTCAAGTTCAACTACTTGGTTCAGAGTTGAACCATTTACTTTGTTCCCAATTAATGATCTTTCTTCAAGATTCATTATTTTGTTAAAAATTCGTCTCATTGGTTGTAATTTCAACGATTTTGCTGAAGATTCGTCTTTTTGGGTTGAAAGGTGAACCAGTTTTGATGAAATCAACTGAATTTATCGTTGAAAATCCATTAATCTTTTTGGTTGACAATTCAATAATTTTGTTAAAAATTTGTCTACTATCTTGTAAATGCAATATTTTTACTTGAAATATTAGGAATTTAAAGCGTCTTAATTGAAATTTAATCTTCGTACCAACATTAAATTTAATTAAAAGACTTTATTCTAGGGTGGCGGTCGACACATACGAGTCGGAAATTTGATACATTTTTTGCTTGTGATGTGATTTCCGGTCTGAAAGGATCGATTTTCAAACTAAAGGGAGAAATAAGGGATCACCCAGAAACAAAGAGTGTACGGATTGGAAAACTTGAATCAATCTGAAGCCTCTGTGAATCTGTAATCTATTGTTTCTTAACCCGTTTCCCGTATCGGGGGGTAAATTTGACCCAAGACAAAACTCAAAGCATCAGTCACTTTGAACGAGTTTGTTTGTTTATTGTTAATTATTTATTATTGTGATTTGACGAATATCAAATTGTATAAAATTTAATCATGAGGTAGAGAAAAAGTGATCTATAAATTTTTCCAGAATTTTGTATTCATATTTACTACATTTTTAAGACACCAAGTCAATTTGACCCTTCTATACGGTTAACGTAGGTAAAAAAGGGTACATCTCTGTAACCTGTAACCTGCAACTGCAATGATCGAAAGATAAGCATGAAATATCTCGCTGAATTTTTGTAAACAGTATCTCAACAATGAGCACCCCTGTACAGATTCGAGCACTTTTGTCGCCGTCGAACTGCACATTCAAACACATTCGAAGCGGATCCATCCCGAAGTCCCGAACAATCGTGAGACCGAAGGCGAAGGGTATGAAAGGTTCGCTGGTCCGCCGCTGTAGTGCGTGCGCCAGCCACGCCACTGAGGGGGCGCCATCTCCTCTGACTCTCTTCGAGCTCTCTCTCTCTCT
>NC_046662.1:1825575-1842350 GCF_010883055.1 Belonocnema kinseyi | reverse complement strand
CCCTCTTGGCCCAGCACATTTTGCTGGTTTAAGGCTTCCCTCCATCACCCCCTACCGGTGGGCCGGCGACTAGCACAGCTGCCGCGCGGACAACGCGAACAGCCAGAGACGCCGATCACATTGCTTCTCGCAGTTGGTTTGCAGTTTGCACGCTCCTGTCATCGCAGAGGTGAAGAAGAAGCACTTTTGTCGACTCGAACCGTCACTTTTACAGTTCTTCCCGGGGTGACTCTTGTCAAATTCGCGAGTGAGTGATTGAGAGAGAAAGAGGATAACAGAGAAGAGAGCTTCTTCGTCAATTTCTCCCATCTCCCCTCTACAATTCTAAAAATTTGTCCCTTTGTTCGAGCGAGGAGGCACAAGCCACAGCAGGCCATTCATTGTCAGAGAGAGGCGTCTAGCTCTCAGTCTCGTCAACGAAACGAACGAAACGAACGAAACGCAGCCTCGAGAGTTCGGGTCGTCGACACCTGCTGTCTTCTTCTTGTTCTTCCTATTCTCCTTGTTGTTGTTGTTTGTTGTTGAAAAGTTGTGCAAACTGTGTTATTCATGCTAATGCATATTGTCTAATATTTATAAAAACTGCACGCACGCATATGAATGTGCACACATCCTTGTGTGTGACTCGTGTCCGTGACTCGTGTCCGTGACCTTGGACTTGAATGTCCAGTGCTCCCGGCGACGGAAAACGAGATAAAGGAGACAGATACGCCAGAGATATCGAATGAGAAGGATAATAATTTGTAAACATAACAAAGGAGTGAAGCTGCTGTACGTGAGGAAGAACGCAATCGAGGGTGGCGACTGCAGGAGAGTCGATTTGTTCTAGGTGTAAGAACGGGTCCCGAGTGTCAGAATCCTGGAAGTGGCCTGGCGTCCCAGGATGTTTCCCTACACTACTTTTCCGACAGTCGGGTAAGTAAGTCACTTTCGTACTCACGCATGCAAAAGTTAGCTTCGGGTTGAGGTAGGTAGAAGTAACCCTTTGGGGATGCTAAAGGACAGGAGCATCGCCCACTTCAGGGCTCATTTTAGGCATTGAAACAAGACTCCGAATTTCCGAGTCCTCTCTTGTTGTCCTTTGGCTTGCATCAAAATGTATTAAAAAATTACATTCATCCAGTGGTAACGTGAGAAATTCTGAAAACTTCTGGATCCCGCTTTCGTCCTCCCAGTATGAATCTTTGCGGCATTTTAAGTTGTCTCAACATTACTTTCCACCCAGAAGGTTCTGGCGAAAGAGAAATTTTTTGAATTTTTTTATCATGATTTTATATTTTTGTAGTCGTTAACATTTGAAGAAAGCGAGCATTTTACGATAAAGAGATAAATTCTTGTATTTAATTCTGCTAGAGTTTGCAAATTTCATGCTTTTGGAGCGCGTTCTAATGCCTCAAACGGAAACTGTGTTTTTAATTTATTGAAGGTTACGGAGGGATTGGTTCGTATTACTTCCGCCGCCTAGTGTGGATTAAAAAACTGAGAACAGAGACGGCCTTCTGAGGGATTCAAAATTTTTAATACCTTTTTAAGGCAAAGATTCTTACCGGGGAAAACAATAAATACAAGTAGTACCTGCAGGAAATGATTCCGTAAAAGGGAGAACTCTAGTTTTACGAAGTGATCGAAAAAGTTTTTGTTCCCGTAACATTGTGTAAATTAAAAAGAATTAAAATTACATGTTTTGGATCATTTTCGATATCATTTTAATTCATGTCAATAAACATATGCTTACTGACTGGTCCCCATATTTTCAAACTTGAAAAAAAATCCTGAAATCGATCATTTTCCTCTGTTTCTTTTATAAGCTTTTGCTTCATTTTTGAAGGTTCAAAGACACAAATTCGAGACATTAAAAAACAAGATGCTTTAAAAAAGATTCTTTTGATGATACCATTTTTCAATATTTTCTCTGAATCTAAACGACTTGTTAGCTAATTTTGCAGATTTGAGGGACATGATTGACGCCGAAAAAATCGCGAGCAATGCAATCGAGAAACTGAACCCGAAAGATAAATCAATTCTGTAGTTAAGAATCAAAAATAAAAATAGGTTCACAGACCGAAATGCTCCGAAATCAGGGAAAATGGGGAGATTTTTCACGAAAATAGGGGAATAAATTCATTTAAATAAAATTAATTAGCTACTAGTATCAAATTGAACATTGAAGCGCTCAAACTTGTTTATGTTTCAAGTAGAAATATTGCATTTTCAATTAAATGGATGAATCTTTTACCATGTAGTTAAATTTATAACCAAATAAAGGAATTTTCAATTAAGGAAAAAACGAATTTTCGCTGAAAATATTTAATAGTTGATATTTGAACTATTAAATATTTTCATTAAAAATAAGCAACAGTTGACTTCACTTAAAAAGACTAATATTGTAACAAAACCCTAAATTTTCTAACTAAAAAATATTTTTCAATCTACAACAAAAATTTCATCTAAACCATTGTATTTTCAAGGCGAGAAGACGAAATTTCTACAAAAGAATTCAATTTTCAAACCAAAAAGATAAATTAAAAAAAAATTAATTTTCAAATAAAATTATGAATCTTTAACAAACTAGTTCAACTTTTAACCAAGTATTTGAAATTTCAAACAAAAAATACGAATTTTGAAGAAAAAAATGTTGCTTTTTCGATAAAAACAAACAATTCATAAAAAAAGAAGTTGTAACCAAATATTTGATTGTTTAACGAAAAAAAGATTTTATTTCTTACTAAAAAAAAAGTTGAATTTTACAGTAAAAAAAGAAAATGTCAACCAAATTGTTGAATTTTCAAGCCGGCGTTGAAATTTCAACAAAAATTATAAATCCTCGAGCAAAAAAGAATCAATTTATATTCAAGAAGTAAAAATTTCAGCTAAAACATATCAATTCTAAAGAAAAATGTAATTATTGCTATTCCAGTCAATAATGATTTTCATTGTTCGTTAAAAACCGTACAAATGACCCAAAAAAGATGAATTTTAATTTAAATAATTACATTTTTAATTTTAAAAAAATGTCATTTCTCCCAAAGGAGATGATTTTTCTAAACCAAAAAGACGTATTTTCAAGCAAATAATATTTTTTAATTCAAAAATTTCAAAGTTGCCTAATTTTTTCAAACTAATTAAATTGTCTCTCGAGTTGTTTAAATCTTAAACCAAACGGATAACTTTATAACAAAATTATTGAATTTTTGACAAATGTTTCATCCAAATAATAAAATTGTGTAAAAACCTTGCTTCCTTAACAGCAAAAATATAATAGTAGACAGTTAAAAAAAGAAACTTTCAATTACAAAAAGTGACTATGAAGCCTGTGATAAATAAATAGTAATCTTGATACATTTTTAATAATTTAAAATGTTTTTTTAAAACCTATAAATTTTGCTTAAAAAATAAAAATTAATTTTTGACTGCAGTTTTTTCTTTCGGTTTACACACTTTTCAATTCAATTTATACCAAATGTATCGCTATTCGCAAAATTTTAAGTGCCGCATATTTGTTTTTAAAAAAATTTCAAAAAAATTCTGATAAATAATTTTTTACGAAGCATTCTCAATATGTAATAAAGTACGTAAAACTTTGAATCAGAAAGGAACTTTAGTTTTACATGTTAGCAAACTGCGTATTTAAATAATGGTTATCTTCAATTCAATTTAACTGTTATCAAATAATTTTTTGTACCTAGGAAAAAAAATTTTAAACTCTAATGAAATCAAAATTAAAAAGTAAATTTTTTAAATACAGTGAAACTCTTTAATAGCGCCGATTTTGGGGCTGACGGTGGGCGGGAATGAACTCATTATAGCCCGATTCGTTTTTCTTGTTAATGAACTGAAAAAAAAGATTCCTTGATCCAAAGAAATTCAGTACTGAATACGTCCAATCAAATATTTTATTGATCGAAGGAAAACGTTCTTACTTTAAGAAATATCGTTTTTAAAATAAAAAACTCACATTTGTTACAAGCAATTTTTCTTTAGATCAAAAACATATTTGATTGGACGTATTCAGTGCTGCATTTTTTTGAACCAAGTAATATTTTTTCTCAGTGTAGGTAGTGTTGAAGTTGGCGGCACATTTTTATACTTTTTAGAATGCTCGAGTTGAAATTAATGTAATTCTGTTTAATACCATGAGACGACCTCAGAGATGAAATTAGTCAATTTAATTTTCTACATGAAATATTAATCGTAAACATTTTAATCTAGAATAGTTTCGTTCAGCTAAACTGAATTTAAATTGATTCAAGTGTCGAGGTTCCAATGTTTTGAGTCCCAAACAGTCTCATTTTTGACAATTTGCGAAATCGTTTCAATTATTACCTTTTTTTCGAGATTATACAATTTTTTAACTTAAACCTAATTTATTGTTTTGTTGGTGATCGCTAATTGCATGCTACTACATATATTATCCTAAAAAAACTCTGTAGTTTAGCATTAAAAAAAAAAAAAAAAACCCTGGATATTCGGGACCCATTGGCATTTTGGACAAAGTGAAAACTGTATTCCTAGCAGTTTCATGAGTAATTCTCTATTTTAGAGCATCCTACTCTGCTACTGCCCTATCAATCTGTATTTATAGGGAAACTGTATATATGAACAATGAAGAAGTATATTAATGAAATTCAAATATAACTGGAAAAAAGCGTAGAAAAAATAATTGGATACATCGCATTTTTTTAACGGTTCTATTGTCATTTGTATGACCTTTTTTAATTTTGATAAACACATGCAGTAGGGTGACCCAACAATGTACATTTTGGATTTTCAACCGGCGATTTCGCGAAACCGTTCTCGCATAAAAGCAATTAAATAAATAATTTGTTATTCAAAAAACAAAAAGAAAAAGATTTTTAGTGTTCAATCAAGTGCTTCGAAGTTTTCTCTGGGTGTATGAATTAAAGTAGCATCTGAAAAATTTAAATTTGAACAAGCATAACTGCTACTCGCAATGAGTCTACAAATATTGAAATTTTATGCTACTTTCAAAGACGTCTCAAATTTTCTTATAACTTTGTTCATACATGAAAATTTGACGAAACCATACTCTCGCTTTCAGTCACCCCCTTCTCAGACTTCCTAAAACAGCTGGCTCACGCAGTTTCTCAGGGGAGTAGGGCGAGAGCAGTTGCAACATTATATATATTCCAATTGGAAACGAGTCAGGCAGCACTCACTGTTTACGTTTCTATCCCCTCGAAATCAGTCTAAGGCCATTTGAAGGCAACCCCCAATACTTGACTGAAAGCGAGAGTCCGGTGTATTTATTAATAAAAAAATTTCGAAAATTGGTATTTCTTACAAAATAATTTATTTTTGAACGACGTATTGAATAAGTTAGAATAAAACTGGTTAGTCTAGGTTTTTTGGGGTCGCTGATTATAAATGCGAAACCAGATTTGCAAAATTCTAAGTGGCGTGTCCAATATGGCGGACGAGTTTAAAAAAATGGATTTTCGTAAATCTTGGGGTTTTTGGGGTATCTGATAACGGATCTGATGTCAGATTTTAAAAGTTCTACATGGCGGATCCAAAATGATGGACGCCATTTATGAAAATCTAATGACTTAATGAAATTGTCCGCCATTTTGAGTTTTGGAAATCTGAATTCTTATTCGCGATCAGTGACCCTGAAAGTCTCCTAAGATGCGCATATTCTATCCGTGAAATTATTTTGATAGAAAAATGTATACCGCAAAGGGTTAATTAAAGCTGCATATTTCGAATAAAACATGGAGGGGCGGCGGTGAATTTGCTGATTTAAACTGCGTTTGTGAAAACCCTGCACTACGTAATTTAAAATTCAAAAACCCTACATCGTTTAATTTTACAATGTAAAACTTTACATGCAATAATGTAAAAGAGTTGAAAAAAGAGTAGTTTTTCAACTCTTTACAGTTATTGCGCGTATAGTTTTTTTTTTGTAGAATCCAAGGGTGTAGGATTTTCCCGGTGTATGATTTTACCATGTTGAGTTAAAAAATAGGCAATGAAAATACGTTTTGACCTAAAAATAAATTAATTGCAAATCAATATGAGTGAGGTTCTATTTTACGTATATGATGCAGGTATAAAGTACATAACAAATCAACAAATTTAACGGGTATGCTTATAAGTTATAGCTTTTTTTATATGCTTGTAAATTTTGTAAGTAAGAAGTTACTATTTAAATTTCAATTTATTTATAAGACTTAAATTAGAAATATAATTTTATGTTTCATGGAATCGAAGCCAAATAATTATAAATTAAATAGAAATTTCTCTCGAATTCTCGAAGTGCCTCAAACTGTCATTCATTCATATCATATAAAACGAGAAGTATCGTGGATACCGTAAATACGAAAAATGTACGATTCAAGACCACCCACCTTCATATCAGATAACTTGGAAAGTTTGTCACAATATTTTGTTGTCATAATTTTATAGTATTTTCGTTGTTTTACTAAATATTTACAATAATAGTTACTGAATGGACAGGTTTTGCGTGTTGATAAAGTTAACGTTAACTTTCATTGAGGCTTGATTCACCAAAGTTGTATGTATCTGAATGTCGCGTGCGCGCATCAGTGCACACTGCACATACGGAGCGTCTGACAGATACGCTTATTTATAAATTACATTCACGTGTTTTCTGCAGATACGGGTAAGCCATTTCTCAAAAATTAACAACTTATTTAAACATAACATTTTCATTTTCCCCATTTATCAATGAGTAAAGGCTATATTATCTATATTATGACTACGGTCCTAACTCAATTTTGATGAAAATTGCAGATACGCCTTTTTTCATTTGCACGGCAGTAGAGTTCCCGCGTGTGGAGATTATTATTTTAAAGTCGCTGCCGCGCTGAAAATAAATATAGTACAATTAAAACTGACCTTCAAGTTAAACCTATTATTTTACTTACCAATGGGATTAGGAAAAAAATTAATGTGGAACAGAATATTACTTAAGGTCCTCATTTTTCTTAAAATGAAGAAACCCCACTTTTTAAGGCAGCATTCTATTTTGAAAAGCTCGAAAAAAACTATTTTTTTATTTTTGCTGGGATTATTAATAATGATATTAGACTCAATAAATTCATTCTTAAAATATATTTAACAAAAAATTTCATTTATTTGATGTACTTTTTATTCACAAAAAAAGCTAATTCTTCAAAAAGTAGGTAGGTCCGCGCTGTTGTAAAAATCTCCAAAATGGGCGGTTCGAAACAAAAAAAAATTCAACCGTTTTTGATCCAGTATGACTCAGCAACCGGCTGAACTAGGATTTCTGGTATAAATGCAAGAATAACAAAATGGCGGCAAAAAACGGGAGGGGGGGGGGCGAAAAAAGTGCGTTTATTTGTACAGCTTTTTGCAAAAAATTATAGATAAAATTATTTACCTACTTTTTGAGGAGTTGACTTTGACTTACGTGTTTATGTATAAAAAGTGCATAAAATAAATGCATTTTTTTAAATATATTCTAAGAGTGCATTTGTTAAGCCTAAGAACCTCTAAATCAATATCATTATTAATAATCTCAGAAAAATTAAATAAAAATAGCTTTTTTTTCGAGCGTTTCAAAGTGGAATACTGTCTTAAAAATGCCAATAAGCGTGTAACTAGTGGATATTCAAAATATTCCCGATTTATAATATCATTTGTGCATTTAGAATTTATTCTTAAGGGCGTGTGACACACTCAAATACCTATAGGACCGACCTCACTTTTTTGGTTTACTGAATTTTCTTTGAACTTAAGAATGCTTAAGAACTTTCTTTGTTAATATAATGTCGGACTGAAACTTTGGAAAATGTATCAGAAGATCATAAACTACATTTATGTACTTCATTTGAGAAGAAATTTCACTAAAAATTATTTTCAAAGAAATTAAACCTGGGAATATTTTTGACATATTTTCTTTGTAAATGGAAATTTTTTGAACCTAAGAACTTTTTTTAATATGTAAAATATCGGCCTTCAACTTCTTGAGATGCAAGAGCCGAAAATACATCACGTTTTTATGTACGTTTTTGCCAACCTCGGAGATATTTTTAATATAAGAACAGTTCTTAGGTTCAAACAAATTCTAGGCTATGTCAAAAAATGGTTTCAGGTAATTTTTTGAAAATCATTTTGATCAAAATTTCTACTCATATGAAGTACATGAACGTACTTTATGGTCTTCTGATACATTTCCCGAAGTTTCAGTCCGATATTTTATTTACAAAAAAGCTAAATTAAAACAAATTCAGTGAACTGAAATGATGAGGTCGGTAATATAGGTATTTGAGTGTTTCACATGCCCTCAAGGTGTCTTTTTAATTATTCGTAATAAAACGAAGGTTTTGAGAAAATACCCTTTTGAAAAAAATACATTTTTGCTCATCATTACATTTTTTTTTAGATATTTTAAAATGTGCTCTAAAGCCCTATAAATATAAAAATGTTATCTCTTAGTTTTACTGAAATAATTGAGAAAGTCAGTTCTGGGAGATCCAATTTTCATATTTCCATGGCTGTTACAAGCACATTGTAATTTATCAAAAAAAAATGTAATGAAACTCGAAAATGGATTTTTTTCTCAAAACCACAGTTTAAAAATGATTATTATTTTTTTCAAGAAATATTTCTTCAAACCTAGGTCTAGGAGAACCTAGGAGAATGGGCAGTAGAATTTTAATCAAAAGTACTAGCAATAGGTGAAATTCTTCAGGAATTTCTTCATTCACTTTAACCATTAATTTAAATTTAAAAAATTATATAACTCACTCTGAGTGAAGTTTCTGAAAGATTATGTAGAGGTTTTGGATTCTGTCTGCATTATTATGTGGACTTTACAATTTAAATTACATTAATTTTACTATGATAAAAGCTATACGATTTTTTAATGAACATAAATTTAAAATTCTATTTTAATATATAGAAGATAGAATGAAAAGGATTTTCATAAATGAATTTGCATTGACAACTGCATGCAGATCCCTCCCTTTTAATTAAAAATAACTTGAATTTAATTAAAACTTGTATTTTTGAAAGTGCCTAAATTGGCAAGAATTTTGTAACAGTGTACAATTTGTAGTAAAAAAAACTTATTTCGATCATGTTCTTAAAATAATCATTTTAACATTAGTGTAATGTTGCAAATGTATATTATATCCCTTGAAGGAGTGCCGCGCATTTCGGTACACGCGCAGTTGAAAACATTGGATTTTCAACATAACCTTCAAAATTGGTACATTTCATGTGCACTATCTTTCTTACAATAATAACGAATCTCCCTCATTTTAATCTCTTTATTAATTTTTTTGTTTTTCCATGAGAACATGTGTTTTGAAAAACGCGAAGCTGTCTGAATAAAACTTTACCCCTCTAAAAAATTGTCTGCAACAAATTTTCCGTTATACAAGCGACGGCAGGCAGACACTATCGTAAAACTAGTTTTTTTTCGTGTTCAAGGGGTCTTGAAACGTGGAGGTTTGAGGAAATCCACGACAGTCAGTAAGAAGTGTATGGCTGTTTTGATATTGATTATTGTTAATTTCTATTATTTTTTTTTCTATATGCGTGTAATTTCGTTCCTGCTCTACGAAAGTAAAACATCGCTACTTTTTTACAAAGCCAATGTAATCTGGTTTATTCTGTAACTCTAAACCCATTGTTTCAATGTCTGACAAAGACTTAAAAACTCATACCACCATGTTAGAAAAAGACATTGCTTATTTAACATCCTTCTAATTTACTTACATGAACACAAATTTGTCGTATTACAGTGATGGATCACAGAAGAAGTCTTGGTTAAATTACACCCTAGGCCCAAATGAAGATTGGTTCACGTGACCATATTCCTACCTCACCGACAATGTTAATTCCCTAACTCATTTTCACACAAGTGCCACATCGAGTTGAAAATTTGGGACGAGGACCACCCTTCTTGGAGCTTCTTATTTAGAATTTGAAATTTCTAGCTCGATGTGGCAGTTGGTGTGAAGATAAGTTGAGAATTAAAAAAAGCGTCGGTAAGGT
The DNA here is from genome assembly GCF_010883055.1 of Belonocnema kinseyi. Classification (NCBI taxonomy): domain Eukaryota; kingdom Metazoa; phylum Arthropoda; class Insecta; order Hymenoptera; family Cynipidae; genus Belonocnema; species Belonocnema kinseyi. The sequence goes on along the minus strand of NC_046662.1, from coordinate 1,832,339 downwards.
AGGGATCTGGTCACGTGACCCCCTCGTCACATGGTCTCAAAATAATCTCACCTTTGTTCTCGATTCAAGACTTTGCGATTAACTTAAGCGAGTGAATAAATCATCAACGATTCATTTCTCCATTATTGCTTCATTTGTAAAATTTATATCAAAGTAACTTCAAGACGTGCACATAAAAAAATAAGAATAACATGTGTTGCGGGACATTTTTTAGAGCGATAGAGTTTTGTTCAGCCAACTTCGCGTCTTTCAAAATACATGCGTTGATCATGGAAAAACAAAAGAAAGTTTAACCGATATTTGTGTAAAGTTTATCCTGTGAAGTTAATTTGTGTTGCAAAGAATCTTTCGTCGGAAATCGCTGTAAAGTTTATTTTCTGTTTTTCAGTGTGAACTTTAGACATTGCTTTATACTTTTTTTAAGACATATTAGTATGACACATTTGATCAAGCAATTTTGATCAACTACAGAATGGAAAGTAGACCATAGACACAAAGGAGGAGGGTTAGTCTTACGTCGCAGGTAAATCAGCTTAAGTGCCACTTCGTATTGGGATATATAATAAAGTCTCTAGAAACTTATGAGAGCAAATTATAACATATTCCCGAACTTTATGACAGAGCTTAAAGACTTATTTGGCAATTGAAAATGTTTCGTGCAGCGCGCACAGTTGTTAACACTTTAGAAACTCTCCGAAATATTGATGAAACTTGTGAAAAGTCTCAGTGCTTTAAAATTATCATACATTTCATAAGTAAGATGTGTGATTAAGTAATAACATAAGGCACAAAATTACCTTCACGGGCCTCAATCTGAATCTAAAGCAGTCAGAGATTTAAAGTAAAAATAGAAATTGGCATCTCGATGATTTCTTTTGTATTAGTTCTATGGGATGCAGGTAATGCAAAAAGATGCAAAATTTATTTCATAGAGATTATTTCTTTTATTCAGAGGTCTATACTCCTTGAGAGCTATTGAAGAACTAACTAACCAGCGACTACCCTAGAGAGACGTATTCAAACTTCAAAGTAAAAAGGTTCTTTCTTTCAGTCACAAGATTATCAGTTTCTTAATTTACGTTTCGTATATAGTTTTCATAAACACTCTGTTGAAGACCTCACACATTCTCGTTTCTAGACACGTACATATAATCATAAAATCTTATTCTGAATAGGTTCTTATATTACTGAATTATTTTTGCTCATATTCCAACATTTTGATCCTTTACATTGTATATACGCCTGCAAATGGGTCTTTTCAATCAAGTCCCAATTTGGCTACCCGATGAACTCTTTTTTTTTTTTCTGATCCGTTAATCAAAACATGTCATTTTTTCATCCTCCATCTTTACTTGATGTTTGCATTTTGCTCAACACCGTAAAATCATCGAATGAGAAATATGCGTCACTGTGGCAAATAAATCAATAAAAGATTGCATTGATCATTCAGTGGGGCACTTGTCACTTTCACTGATCAAAATCTAGAGAACTTTTTTAATCTAGGTGTACATAATTTTGCGTGCATCTTCCTGTTATCCGAATGATGCCATAAATTCGAGATGTTTCTAGTCTTCGGATAATTGTCATGTCTGGCAGGCAGCACATAATTCGTCAGTTTGCATTGCGTTTGCTTGAAAGTTCGTCTGTCTTTATCATACAAGTAAGATGAAACGACGAAATCAAACACGCGGTCGATGCACGTGGTTACACTGATTCCCCACCTCCTTATACCCCCTTCTCTCTTCTTCGTCTCGGTAGTTTTCTCTCTCACTCGGGTTTCCTCACGTTGCTCCCACCATACCCCACCCATCCTTGTCTAATGTCTATCATCCTTGCTACCCATTCCAATGGTTCTCAGACTTAAATATAAGCTGCTCAAAGCTCGCCATCAGCTCTGCACTGTGTATTGTATGTGCTGTCAAATTTTTTGTAGCTTTATATATACATAAATTACTGTACTATCAAACTATGAACTGTAGTATTAAGTGTACTATATTTACACTAAAATGTTATACTATTTATTGTAGTGAAGACCGTGAACAGTCACACCTTCTTCAACTGTGATCTAATACTCCAACCTGAACGTTTTTTGTGATGGCATTTTACACGGTCAAGTGGGCTGCAGGCAAACTTTCGCTTCTCCCTTTCTCTTTCTTTTACCATATCTTTTTCATCGTTTTTCTGTATTTCTCCGTTTTTTTGTGCCTATATCTCACGTTATGCAAGTGGTAAAAATGTACCATCGAGTTGACATTAATAGCTCATTCCATGATGGTATCTACTGGAAAATAGGTTATGAACAAATATAAAAGATTTATTCAAAAAGAATCAATTTATTAAAGGCACTTGGAAGGCGGTCTTTACTCTTTGAGATGCGAGATTCGACTAAAGAACGAACGTGTCACAAACATCAGATTCATACACCATACACATTTCAATCATGGCTATTGTTTATGTTACCGAGATTACGAGCTCTTGAAGCTTTAGGCCAAACTTCTTAGAACCGCAGAACACACACGACTTAAAACATATCGTTTTCAGCACTCCGAAATCGTAGATTATATTTTTGCTCTATATACATATATACAATAGTTGACATAATCCAACAGTATCATAAAGAAATTTTGATAGTTTTTAGTATAATAAGGCTTGCATTAAAAAGTAGTGAAAATTTTGTCCTTCGTTTTTAAATCGTCGATTAGGCATTGCAAAATATAAGACTCTTTACTCCCTTTAAATAACGATCGGAGCTGCGAAAAGAAACATGAAATAAATTGAAACCCCAATCTTCGTTTAACGCATTAGAAGCTGGAGATTTGAAAGCATAACATTTGCAACATCTAATAGGGTTGCCTACAACAATACATACATCATAAAGCTAATACAATCTGAAAAGTCTTTTGAATTTTAAATTATACAATTCCCAGGAATTTTTCAACGTATGCTTTATATGGACATTATTACACTGAAATTGTATTAAATCAATTGCGACGTACTCGAGAAGGTTCTTGAGTTTTATACTCGAACGCAAATAATAAATCCCTCCTGATTTATAATATCGAGAGCTTTTTCTCTCTCCACAAGCGCCCTTTAGTGTTAAAATGTAACCCACAGGATGAGCACAAACGCCAACTACGTTGATTTATGTGCAATAAAATAACGCATTTTGGCATCAGGATCCAAGATGTATTACGCCGGGTTTTCTCGACAAGAAATAAATCTTTTTTACGGAAAAATTGGGAAATGGTAATAATCTGAACTGGAATCGATATCGCAATTTTATGCTTGTGCGTTCTCAGGGATTGCGGCCTATTGGAATAATTGCATGGTGTAACAGTGCATAATGCGGTGGCGAGTACTAACATTTATCGGAAAATTGCCAAATAACTTATATAGAATTTTCGGCACCCAGTTTTATTCCAGCGAATTGGCACTTCCGCTGCTTGGCTCACAGAAATTTAGCTACTGAAGATATGCTTTTCAAAAACTTAAAATACTATCGGAATATTGGCATAAGAAATTGAAATCTGGTTGCGACTTATTCATCATCGCTTTCTCTATTTTCTCTTAAGTTTATCAATACTTTTTATAACCGTTAGATGGGTAGTTGAAAAAATTCAGATTGCATGGACGCAGTAATTGTGTCAGCGAAAATCTTTAGTTTATACCTCTATAACCAATCATTCAAGACTCAAAAGTTACATATCTCATATCGTCTGATGATTAAAAAAAACAGACGAGTATGAAAACCAGTTCCTGCAGAAGAACAACTTTCCTTGGTGCAGTCAACTAACCATTGCCCGATATATACTGCGTCTTATCGCCCACACCCTGGTTGAAGAAATCGGTGTCCTGAATTTAAATTAGAACTTAGATATTAAACCTATCCTACAAACTTGGTAGCTGTCCAGACAAAAGCGTGGGTCTAGTCTCCTATAACGGGTTTCAATTTTTGGTCTACATTTATATTTCTTTGTGCCAGTATATGAGAAAATTAATATAGGCTACTTTGATATTCTCGTTTTATTTCACAGAGAGAAAAGGCTTTTAGTTTTTCTGTCTTGAGACAGTAATCCTCAACCAGCAAGTATTTCTGTACTGCTGAGACTCGCAGAAACGTTTTCTCCTTCGTAAAATATACATTACAGATATGATAGGGAGTCTAAAGAGCAAACGGGTTTTCTAATAGATATTGCTATAATAGTTGCCATTTTAGAGGTTGCAATGTAGCATTTGTATTCAGTTTGCGGCATCCAGCATTTGCGCTTTAATATATGTATATATTTTTTAAATGAGAGAAACACTTCCTGGCATGGGAATTTCAGAACTATTTATTTTATTGATTTTAATATTTTCCTAGAACTCTTCAGTTTGTTATTCTAACACAGTATAGTCGCTGGTAGAAAAAATGGGTCTCTAGCATTGATTGATAGAATACGTAGAAGTTGGCTCAACCATATGGAACAATCGATGATGCTGTAGTAGTGTGCTAATGCAGTGTTCTGAACTTATCGAAGGCTGTGTGCCTCGCGTAACCGTAACGTAAGCCGCTTACATGCGCCTAGTGCTTCGTTGAAAGGAAAGGATCTTTCAGAAATTCTCGTGCCTCTTACCTCTGCGCATTGACCTGTTCAGTGGCAACTTTAAACAAAAATCTCACGAGAAACACTCAGAATACAATATTTTCCTCATCTACCTATAGATTTTCTATTCTCAATTTGTAACTTCATCCCAAGTATTGAACAAGTTTAAATTAGGTATGGATTATTCTGGATTGACTCTTCAAAGATCGATCCTTTGAATCGATTCTTTACGAGTCGATTTTGTATTGAATCGATTCTTTACCCCCAGAATCGAAGAAGCGATTCTTCTATTTTTATTTATCTCTCCGTCCTTTACTTATGTGACCACAGCGAACATTTTTGATATCTATTGCTCTTTCCTAAAACTTTCCTTTTGTGACCAAGTCTGCACCTCAACCTAAGCGCAAGCGCAACCTGCGCTCACAATGTTTATTACCAAACTTTCGAAATTGAAAAGACCTCTTTTTCTAACCTTTATTGTTAGAAAAGGAGGTCCGAACTTTCCATGGTACCAGAGTTGCATGTGTAAGGCGCGATCTTTTTAAAATAAAAATATATAAACTGGGATTATAGTTTTTTGAGCAAAGGATTTTGGATAATTTATCTGTAATTTTGAATTCAAAAAAGTAATTTCCTAGAAAACTTATTATAGTTCTGTCTTTTAACACAGTATTTTAAAAAAGAATTATAATTTTCAGTGTGTGCAGGGAATTTTACAAAGTAATTATAACTTACACTTTGGGGTAATTCACAAAATGCGTTTTACGTTTTAGTCAGAAGTTCTTGAAAAATGTATCATGTATTTTGTAATGGCCCCTTTGGAACAGGTAATTTCCATAAAGAATTATAATTTACATGCTGCATCAGGGAATTTACCGCATCAGTCGCTATATGTAGTTTTGAACTGGATCAGAGAATATTCGACAAAAAATCTAATTCAGATCTGGAACAAGGAATTAAAGAAAAAAAACTATAAATCGTACTTGGAACAGTGAATTTTTGAAAGTAATTATGATTTTGATTGGGAACAGGGAATTTTGAAAAAGAACTATAATGGTAATCCGAGACAGGGAATTTTCCAAAATTATTAAAATTTTGAGTTACAACATGGAAATTTCAAAAAGAAGAAGTTTGCGGTCTGGGTAAATAAAAAATAGACCTTGAAATGACCTGGAACTTAAAGTCATGCGATTGTTTTTTTTCTCCTTGGAATAATTACGGAATAATTACTCATTATTTTACTCAGAGCAAAAATTGACCTAGATTGAAAGAATAGTTTTTTTTTTTTTTAATTTGAAACAAGTGAATATCTTCTTTGCTCATACAGAGTTATTTGGCAGAAAGATTCGGTGAGATAAATAAAAATCCTTTTAACATTAAAAAGAGGAAATAGCATTTGTGTCAAGAAACGTCAGTTTCACGTAAAATGAGATTTATCTGATTCTGAGTATTAGTTTTACACCTCAGGTTTTATTATGAGTTCATTCTAAAAAATTGTACTAACACTAGCTTGTTTTATAGAAAGTGCGGATAACTATACGTGATAAATGAAGATGGAAATGTCCCTCGAAACTAGTTGTCAAACTCTGAACAATGAGTCATATTTAAAATATTTCTGATGATTATAGAAACCGAGAAACTTTTCGAAAAATGTGGAATCAGTTCCGTGTGCGAAAACGGAATCATGCAGCATAAGAACAGATTTCAGAATGAGAATGCATTGAGACATAAAAAGCTGTTGGTTCTCAGTGATACAGAATTATTTGGAATGACAATGGAATCATTCGAAAAAACGAAATCTGATTCATAAAGAAAACATTTGAAATGATTTCGCAGATTAAAGAGGAGTGAAAAACTGTCTCAGAGTGTTGCGGAAGTAATGAGAATTCAACTGGAATGAATGATTTTAATTTATTTCGAATGTTGGGCTGATTTCAATAATCTTTCGAAATGAATTTGATTCTGCCTGCTGATTTAATTTGATTGGAAAGTTGATTCAAAATATGCAATGTGAAACTTAAACCGGGGATTTTATGTGTCTCAACAGCCGCTCGTTATTTGTTGTTATTCATATTGGTACTATACAGGGTGGCACTGACGAGCGTGTGTGTCCAAAAAAGGTAAAGCCGTGCAATTTCAAATTTACAGTGGTTTCACATCAGAGAAGGTATTAGATTTGTG